>NC_021167.2:25909126-25943855 GCF_000331145.2 Cicer arietinum
AATATATATATCAAAATTCTCAAATTCCCAAATTACAAACCCTAATTTTTCATCATGAATTAAACATGGTAGGCTCTGATACCAATTGTTTAGAAAACCTTAATAACGTTGTGCTCAACAATTCATGTCAATTACATGATGAATAACTAAAGGCGGAAGCGTACCTGTGGGAATTGCCATTAATGAAATCCTGATGATGATAGAGCCAATGGGTTGGGTGATCTTCCTCAGCAAAACACCCTGAAGACCTTGCTCTCTTGATGGGGACAGAGAGAACCAGAGAGTTTTCTCCTTTAGGGTTTTGAAACTAAATAGTCTTGTTGTGTTTGCCTTGGGGACCATTACCCCTATATATAACTATTATTAGTTATATCCCAAATTGCAGTATTTCCAATTCAGCCCCTCATTAAATTAGAAACTGCCTGGTATCTACACTATTAATTTTCATAACTATTATGCTCTTTAGCCATAAACTATTATATATTATTTGACCCCCAGTTTATTGGCTAATTATATAATGACCCTAACACACCTTATTAATTAATTACATATGTGACCCATAAATCTTACAGATATAATATATAGAAATCATCTATGAAAAAAATTTCACCCGCTAGACTATTTTCAACTTGCTCTAACTATTAAGACTAGGGTTAATCTTACAGATATTAAACAATCCCTCATAACAATAATATAATTGTTACAACTATTTTTGAGCACAAAAATACCTTATTTAAAAGAAATAAGATTGTGTTTATAAGACAACGAAACTACTTACCGTGATTGTCTCCCGCCATTGTTCATCGAATGCTACAATAAGAACTTTAATGTAATAAAAAGTATAATTGAAATAATACTTGTATTATGAGGCTTAACTAGTCTTTGCAAAAATATATTATGAAACTTAATTAATAATATTATGTTTTTCTTGTTATTTTTCTACATTGTACGATACTATAATTTATTGAAAATATATTTAATATTAAAGGGGTTTTTGTTATACGTTAATTAATGAATATTGAACCGCTAATATATTTCACATCATACAATTTAACAAGGGAGTATGAATAAAATTTTCTCAAGTAAAAACCTGAAGTAATTAAAAACTAGACGCTAACTCGCGCGTTGCGCGGTTATATTTTTATTTATTTAATTTAAGTGTATTTAAAAAAAATTAATATGAAATTTTATGTTCTAATTGTCCAATGATCCATAATCTATTACTTATATCAATAATATGTATACAATTGTACCAATGTAATTTATAGAAGAGAAGTATCGTTGTTAGACGAATGACTAAAGTAATGTATTAATATTTAGATCGATGGATATGCCAAATGTTGAAGTAATGTATTTGATAATTAAAATTAAGAGATAGACTCAATTGATATACAATTGAGTTGTATTTCTTTATTGTTGAAACTAAAAATGATTAAAGTGAAATAGTTGGAAATACATTCATCTTGTATTTCTGATTTTAAGTTTTTCATTTTTTTGTTGTTGAATTTTTTGGATTAATCCATTTCATTACACCCAAATTGTTTTTCTTTTTTATTTTCCTTTTAAGGTATGTAGAAAGACAGGCTATTCGTCAGAGGATGTAATATGCTCGACCAAAATCTTCTTTGTTTTTGTAATTGTTGTCTTGATTGTCTCTTCATCTGATGATGACATGTGAAATTTTTTTTTTTTTGCTTAGTTGTACCTTGATTTTTCGTTTAGATAATGTGTTGTCATATTTCTCCTTATAATTATCATCATCTCCATACTTCACTTCTTCATACATTTTAGATTTTTATTTTATATCCTCTTCGTCATTTGAGTTGGACTTTATCGGTTGCGGTGACTTGAGTTCCTAGTTATCCTCATCTCCAATGATTCTAGTCTGAGTATTTTTGTAGGTTTGTCAACAACATAAACTTGCTCTTTATGTCCAACAACATACAATATTTCAATGATGTCTGCAATCCAAAGAATGGTTAGTACCAAATGACGTTTCTTTGATAGTTTAGAAGTTGAATTTTGTATTGAAAGATTTATTACTAGTTATATTTACTTTATCTCCCAATCTTTGTGCTAGTGATTTGAAAGAAGTAAACTCAAAGTAATGGTTTTGAATGGTAATTTTGTGTTCTTGAATTTTGGTTACGATAGTTGTTGTAAAAAATAATGTTTTTTTTTTTGTTCCTACCATACGTCAGAAAGAATCATTTGTCAATATTTTTATATTTGTATTTCGTTCTTGATTGTTGCATTGAAAGGTGTTTCTTGTGAGTTAAAGTCAAATAATTTTAGAGTTGTTCATTCAAAAATATTTAAATATATTTGATTTAAAATAAAATAAAATATGAAAACAAAGTTGATATATATATATATACACGGAATTTAATACAAATAACAATCTTCAATCATTGTGATTATATACCTTTTCATCCAACAAAATTATATCTAAAGAGATTGGTTCATCCTCATGTGTAGACGATACACATGTAAACAACTCAAATTTTGATACTCCAATTATTTTGTTGATCATTAACATGTTCAAGAAAAGTGTAGTCCATTTGAATTTGTTTTGCAAAGTTTGTATTTCAGATATGTAGAGTTTTTTGTTCTGTAAAAGGAATGAGAGAACAAAACAATATTTATATTTGATTTTCTACTTTGAATATTAAATATATATATATATATATATAGAAATATATATATAGAAATGATGGACAAATTCGTGTCTCTTTGAATTTTAGTCAGTTTTATTTTACTGAAATTAATTACATTTAATTTGTTGTTTTATAGTGTTAATTGATATGAAATTAAAGTAATTCATTTGCAATTATTTATATTTGATGTATACTTATAATTGTTTGACAATTAATATTTTGTAACTGAACTGTTATAAATTTTGGATTTCAATTTTGAAACCAAAATATTAATGATTATGATTACTCTATTAATATATCAAATAGTTTGAATGTTTGTAAGTTTAAATTCTAATATATCCGATTTAAAATAAAAAATCTCACATAAACAACAAAGATCAATTATTAAAATGATCGAGTGAGAGAACAAAAAATATTTGTATTTGATTTTCTACTTTGAATATTAGTATATATATACTAATATTCAAAGTAGAAAATCAAATACATATATTTTTGAATTTTGGACAGTTTTATTTTATTGAAATTAAGTAAACTTAATATGTTGTTTTATAGTAGTAATTGACATGAAATTAAATTCATTCATTTGCAATTATTTGTATTTGATGTATACTTATAACTGTTTGACAATTAATATTTTGTAACTGAATTGTTATAAATTTTAAGTTTTTGTTTTGAAACAAAAATGTTAATGATTATAATTCCTCTATTAATATTAAAAATAGTTTGAAGGTTTGTAAATTATAATTCTAATATATATCCAATTTAAAAAAAAAAAATCACAATTCTCACAAAGATTGTTAATTAAAATGATCGAAGTCATTAATTTTAACATTTGAAATTTGAAATTTTTTCACAATACATGCAGATTTGTCTTCGTGAAATTTAAAATGATCGAAGTCAATAAGTTTTTGAAATTTAAAACGATCTAATTTTCCTTTTTTGTTCGTATTTTAATTATTTTACAATTCAATGGCACATATCTTTTAAACATGATTAGAATTTACTTGAGTCAAATTTTTTCTTACTTGACAAGTGATCATATATCCGATAATAAGAAGTGAAATGAATGTTGAGAAAGCAAGAACACCTCCTATCAAAGTTGAGGAGTAGAGTGGTACATCTCCCTCCTCCACCCCAGGGAAAGAATTTGCTAAAAAAATTAGTGTCTTCTAGCCAATTGTTGTAGAGACCTGCATCAGTAGGGCTTGTGCTTCCCCAATTGGACTTATTCACAGCTTCGACTGAAACTTGTAAGCTACTCAACATATATTATATTGAAGTAAAACTAAGAATATGAGACATACAAAACAAAGTGACACTTAAAAACAACTAAAGAAGGAAAATAGTTTAAAATGGTGAGGCAAAAAAATATTGATGTATAAATATACATTGTCATAACATTAAGTTAATATGAGCCAGATTGATTTCAAATATTGCATAGAACATAATTGAATTTATGGTGGACAAAATTTGAGAAGCGGCAACCTCGGAAATGGACAAAGAGAAGAAAAAAATGTGTTGCAACGATCAAACCTATACCTCTCTTAGGGTATCTTTGGAGCATAGTCAGTCAGGGCATCTTTAGACTAGAGTCGGTGATTTTCGAAGAGTTACCGCGGAGGAACGTCGAAGAAGATGATTTCGCATAACATGATTTCGTGAGGATGACGAAGTAGAAGTGGACATTGATTGAGACGTAGAAAAAAAAAAATTGTTGGAAGAAGTCATTAAAAAAATTAGGGATTAGAGAGATTAAAAAAGGAAAAAATTATTTAGAAACTAAGTAAAGGAAAATGAGGTCAAACATAAAAATATAAGAGATCATATTTTTTGTTGAGGTAGGATATATTTGCACATATAGTAACAATAGAGTGAAGAAAATTGTTTTAAATATATATATATATATTTGATTTTGATTTTGAATTAATGGGCTTTTGGTAACATCAAATATAAGTTTAATTGAAATGCATGTACTTTCAAGTTATTTGATTGGATGAAAATATGTTCTAAAGCTAGCTAGTTGAAGTCAACTAAAATCAAAATTATGGATTCTTTTTGAATTTGTAATGTAAATTTTAAATTCAAACTAATATAAGTTTAGTTTCTAAACGCAACAGTTTAATTTTTGCTTCTAGACTTAGAATGTAATCATTTGTATCATCCTTGTACTTTATGTTAATTTTGTTTTTTTGATGGTATCTTTAATTGTGTTGGATTTCCATTTTCATTTTCTTTTAGATGTTGATATTTTATTTCAATTGATTTCAATACAAATAAAAATCGTAAATCTAAAACCAATGAACTTTTTAAACTTTTTACATTTTTTTTATTATTTCATTTTTATTAATGGTCTAAAATCGATTCAAAATAACTTAATTTAAAGTTAAAAATTATTGGAATTTGGAAAGGCACGTCATTATGTTAAGTATACAAAACTAATATAACATCAAAATTCAATAGTAGATTATGCTTCGATCGGAGTTTCTATTTTATTTTATTTTAATTTTATAAGTGTGTTAGTGTTCTTTTTATTAGTCATTCTTGCCTTTTATTGAACAATATTTTATATTTTGAATTTTTTATTTGATAAAAGAATAAGTCAAGTTGAAATTTTTAGGTAGACAGAAATCGAGCACATGACAAATATTTGGACTTAATTAATTTTTTTAGCTTCGTAACTTATTTATTTTTAAAGTTCAAAGTTAATTTGACTCATTCTTTTAAAAAGTATCAATTTGGTCCTTTAATTTTTCTTTTTTTTTTTCTATATATATAAATAGCATTAGTGAAAGATAATGCAACTCTCTCACATGACATTCACTATAAACTAGTAGTTAAAATGCATCACAAAAATTATAGCTATCTTCTTCTCCAAATCCAAAGGTCTATAAAGTATTTCTTCAAATTCATGCATCTAAACAGATATATCCTCTACTTACAATATTAGGTGTTAGTAAATTCATGTAAGTATAGAAGTACGCCTAAGAGGGGGGGTGAATTAGGTGTTAGTAAATTTTCTTGTTTTTAGTGATATGGTAATCAGATTTTCTGAGTTTAAGAACAAGGCTTAATAAAAATTGCAGTAAGTAAATGAACACATTAAGATTTATCCTGGTTCCCCTTATAACCAAGGGTACGTCCAGTCCTCTTGCACACCACAAGAGATTAATCAACTACTTGTCAGAAAATGTACAATTCCCACCCTGGGATTCTTGCTACAAAACTTCTAACAATACTTCTAAGATAGCACACCACTATCTTACTTGTACAAATGATACAATAAGGTTTGAATAAATCTAAGATGTGGTATATTGATAAACAACTCAATAGTAATTCAAGTACTTGAGAACTTTTAGAATGATATGAAAATCTAATGCAAGTACTTAGAAAAATCAGAATTTTGTTCAAAGTTGTTTAATGAAATAATTCAAGGATGGTTGATTTTTGATCTGAAGTTATGGGGTATTTATACTCCATAAAACATCCTTTCAGATTCGTGGCCATTGATCCAAGAGGTTTGATGAAAAATTACAATGTTCTAGAGGCATTCCAGATCTGAAAAATTGTAATGTTTCCAGGTGTATTCGAATACAGTATATGTGTATTCGAATACACATCTTTGTAACGTTTAAAAACTTATGCAAATTGTCAAAAATACGATTTTAAATGATTTGTTAATGTTGTTTTTTATTTTCGAAAACATGTTAAATGCATATGTAAATATGAATTGTTCTCATGTATTTGAACTATTGATTTGTATCATATACCTTTACATTTAATCATTTAGTATTTGGATTTGGAAGCTTATTCAAGATGGTTTGATCTTCTTTTTGATCTTGCTGCATTGTCCATAGTTGGTGGTTTTGTCGTCATCAAAAACATGTAGTTTACATTCTCCCCCTTTTTGATTATGACAAAATGTTGTTGTGAAGAGAGTGTGATGTTGAAAGCTTTGCTCCCCCGTAATAGGTGCATACTTCCCCGTTGTATGTGATGATTTGAAAATTGTTTTTGAGTGCCTACAAGGTTTGAAATGCAACAACAACACCAAATTTTCTCCCCCTTTTGACATGATCAAAAAGAAGAAGAATAAAAAAGAAAAAGAGACATACACGTTGCGAGCAAAATCATACACAAAAGGCATATAAGGGAACAAGAATAGCAGAAATGGAAATTAAGTTAGAATATCATAGAAGTGAATACATAACAAGTCCAGAAACGAGTAATACAAAATACACCAGAATTAAAACGACAAAGGAGTTCATAAAGCAAATATCACAGTAATACAGAATGCAAAAAGTTGACTGAGTACAAAATTAAAGACTTAATCAAATTCTGTCGGAATGTGGAAATGATCAAGTTTGTCTGATAATTGACTAATGTCTTGAGATAGTGCGTCATGATTGCGAGCAATAGTAGTTTCAATAGTGGTGAAGCGAGTGTCGATAGAGGTGGTCAACTTGTCAAATTGAGTTTGGAAGAAGGTTTGGAAAGAATCAAGGCGAGTCATGATCATTTGATTGGAGATATAATCATCATCAGATGCAGTTTCCTCGCCATCTTCATCTCCTTGAGCAGTAGTGTTGGAGGGTCCAGCAGTGTCCACTGGTGCATCGTCAGATGGTTGACCATGATCACCTTTATGCACAAATGCTTCAAGCTCTTCATTCCATATGATCCTCATGTTAGGCAAGACACCTAAATCCAACAAATTTTCTTTGGTGGGTGTAAACATAACTTCATCAGAAAAGTCCACACCAAAGTGTTCCAAAATCCGTGAAACTTCCTTTGCATAGGGTAAGCCAATTGCTTCGCGAGATCCAAGCATGATAGATTTCACAAAAAATGCCCAATTAAGTTGACGACCTTCAAACATGAAATTCATAATTTGCAGTTCAAACTCCGAAATTTGGGAGTAATTTCCAGCCTTCGGAACCAGAATGTAGCTAAGGAAATAGTGTAGAAGCCGATAATCAACAGTAAGATTTCCTACACCATACCGTTGCTGGGCATATTTGGAACCTGCCTGAGCTCTCTTTTGTTCCATGGTGCGGCGATCAAACCGACAGAGGGAGACATACGCATCATACTTAAAAATATCACCACATTCACATAAATTGTTTGGACAAAATTGTTCACCATTAAAAGGAATATTCAGAATTTCTCCAATGGTTTTGGTATTTAAACGGATAAATTTACCCTTAACGCGCGAGACTAGCAGTTTTCCCTCTTGTATGAGATTACAATAAAAAACCCTAACCAAATCTGGATAAACTGGACCGTTGTATCCTATAAACTCTTCAACATGTTGTGCTTTAAGCAACGCAGGAAATTTAAAGTCAGAGAAAGAGTCCAAAGTACCATATTTTGGGATAATAAGTCGCTTGTCCGAGTAGAAAGTGCGAAAACGATCAATTTCCTCCGGTGTGTGTAGAAGCCGGGATAGATCCGTGATGTTGGGAGTCTTGGTTCGTTTTCGTGAGGGACCTACTGCGGCATGTTTGGTGCGTGGTCCTCGTTTGCGAGCATCCATGGTGAGAAAGGGTATTTTTGGTGAAAGTGGGTTTTAGAGAAAATGTGAGAGTTGTGAGAGATTTGAAGAGGGATGACAAGAAGGAAGTAAAGAGTAATGGATTTTGTTAGGTTGAGTGAATGGGTAAGTAAGTGGAAGGAGGATGGATGAGTTTGAGAGAGATGAGAGAAGGAACTGAGGCTGTATTCGAATACCAACTGAAATAACCCTAACTTATGTGTAGCAGCTTTTATATCTGGGCAAAAACGCGAAGGTGTATTCGACTACACCTTCTTGTATTCGAATACACATTTTTCTGGGAACGTGTATTCGACTACACATCCTTTGTATTCGAATACAGGAAATCTGGGAAAGTTTGTATTCGAATACAGACATTTGTATTCGACTACATAAGCACCGTTTTGCTTAAAAACTCAGTTTTTTTATGAAAATTGCATCATGTAATACACAAATTCATATATCAAAAGGAAATAATCAATAAGACATAAGAGATATGGCAAACTATGTATATCATGCAATGGTTAAAGATCAAATTCACTCAAAATACCAAGTTCTCTTCGGATTTTATAAAATGAGTCTTTAGGTAACGGTTTTGTAAAAATATCGGCCAATTGATTGTGTGTATCAACAAATGTTACCTCAACATTACCTTTAAGTACATGATCCCGTAGAAAATGATGTCGGATATCGATGTGTTTAGTTCTGGAGTGCATGATTGGATTCTTTGAGATGTTTATTGCGCTTGTGTTATCACATCTTAAGGGAATGCATCCGAGATCAACTCCATAGTCATGTAATTGCTGTTTGAGCCAGAGAATCTGGGCACAACAGCTTCCTGCTGCAATATATTCAGCTTCAGCAGTACTAAGTGCAACACAAGCTTGCTTTTTACAAGACCATGAAACAAGGGCATTTCCTAAGACATGACATGTGCCACTGGTGCTTTTACGGTCTGTTTTGCATCCCGCATAATCCGAATCAGAGTATCCTACTAGGCTACATATGCTACCCTTAGGATACCATAGGCCTACATTTGTTGTTCCTTTCAGATACTTCATAATTCTTTTAACAGCTACTAGATGTGATTCTTTCGGATCTGCCTGAAATCTTGCACACAAACAAACACTAAACATGATATCTGGCCGGCTGGCCGTTAGATATAATAATGATCCAATCATACCTCGATATTTGGATATGTCGATGGAAATTCCTGATGCATCTTTATCAACATATGTTCCGGAGCCCATTGGAGTTGTACTTTCTTTGCAATTCTCCATTTCAAATTTCTTTAGTAATTCTTTACAATATTTGGCTTGATTGATGAAGATGCCGTGCTCAAGTTGCTTGATATGAAGTCCAAGAAAATAGTTTAATTTTCCCATCATGGACATTTCGAATTCTCCTTGCATTATTGAAGAGAATTCTTCACATATGTCCTTGTTGGTTGATCCAAATATTATATCATCAACATAAATTTGAACCAATAATGTGTGACCATTTTCTCTTTTGACAAATAACGTTTTATCAACTTCTCCTTTGTCAAATCCTCGTTCACATAAAAAGGTGCTTAATCTGTCATACCAAGCTCTTGGAGCTTGTTTTAGACCATAAAGAGCCTTTTTCAATTTGTAAACGTGTGAGGGATTTTTGGAATCTTCAAATCCAGGGGGCTGCTTGACATAAACTTCTTCATTTATGTACCCATTGAGAAATGCACTTTTCACGTCCATTTGATATAACTCAAAATTCATGGAGCAAGCATATGCTAATAGTAGACGTATGGCTTCTAGTCTTGCTACCGGAGCAAATGTTTCGTCAAAGTCTATCCCTTCCTCTTGATTGTATCCTTGAGCAACCAATCTAGCTTTGTTGCGAACAACTATGCCATTCTCATCTAGTTTATTTTTGAACACCCATTTTGTACCAATGATGTGTTTATTTCCAGGATTAGGAACAAGTTCCCAAACTTGGCTTCTTTCGAATTGATTGAGTTCTTCTTGCATGGCAAGTATCCATTGATCATCTTTAAGTGCTTCACCAATTTTGGAGGGTTCGATTTGAGAAACAAACGCCATGTTTAAGCAAGCATCTTGCAATTTTAACCTTGTTGTGACTCCTTTATTTATATCACCTATGATGTTGTCAATAGGGTGATATCTATGGGTTCTCCATTCTTTAGGAAGATCATCACTTTGCCTTTCAATATTGACTCCACTTTCTTGTTGAAGTTCTTTGCTTGGATCATTACTTTCAAAAACATCATCATCATCACAAGAAATAATATTTTCTTCTTTTATGGGGTTAGTTTCATCAAAGGTTACATGCATTGATTCTTCAACTAATAAGGTTCTTTTATTAAAGATTCTAAATGCTTTACTAGATAAAGAGTAACCGAGAAATATACCTTCATCAGCTTTTTCATCAAATTTTCCAAGGTTGTCTTTACCATTATTTAACACAAAACATTTACATCCAAAAATGTGAAAGTGAGAGATATTGGGTTTTCTACCTTTGTAAAGTTCATATGGAGTTTTCTTAAGAATTGGCCTAATAATTACCCGGTTGGAAACATAGCATGCTGTGTTTACAGCATCTGCCCAAAAGTATTTTGGTAGATTTGAGTCGCTTAGCATAGTTCTAGCAAGCTCTATTAAGGATCTATTCTTTCTCTCAACGACCCCATTTTGTTGTGGTGTTCTTGGTGCAGAAAAATTGTGAAAAATACCATTTTCTTCACAAAATTCTTCAAATGAAGTATTTTGAAATTCCCTTCCATGATCACTTCTAATTGATACAATTTTGGCAGATTGTTCATTTTGGACTAGCTTGGCATAGTTTTTAAATGCCTTAAAAGCTTCATTTTTATTTGCCAAAAATAAGGTCCAAGTGAACCTTGAGTAATCATCAACAATAACTAGTCCATATGAGTTTCCACCAAGACTTTTGGTTCTTGATGGACCAAACAAATCCATATGTATCAATTGTAGTGGTCTAGAAGTTGAAATGACATTTTTAGGTTTGAAAGAACTTTTTGTTTGTTTGCCTTTTTGACAAGCGTCACATAATTTATCCTTTATAAATTTTATTTTTGGTAAGCCTACAACAAGATCATGCTTGACCAATTTGTTTAAATGATCCATGTGAATATGAGCAAATCTCTTATGCCATAGCCAAGCATCATTATTGTCGCTTACCAAAAGACATTTCATTTTCAAGGATAAATCTTCAAAATTAAGTATGAAAATGTTTTTGAAACGCTTACCAACAAACTGAGTTTCATTTGTAGCTTCATTTTGGATGACGCACTCATCTTTATTAAAAACTATCTTGTATCCTTTGTCACAAAGCTGGCTGATGCTTATGAGATTATGTTTTAGACCTTCAACATATAAGACATCTTCAATTGAGGGAGATGGTGCTGTACCAACTTTTCCAATGCCTAAAATTTTTCCTTTGTTGTTGTCTCCATATACTACATGTCCCTTTGACTCAAGTGTTAAAGCTGAAAATTTTGTTATATCACCCGTCATGTGTTTAGAGCAGCCACTATCCAAGTACCACATGTTTGAAGTCTTTTGTTTGCTTACCTACAAAATTGAAATCAAACTTTATTAGGTACCCAATGTGCTTTGGGTCCTTGATGGTTAGTACCTTTCTTTACCCATATGAAATGACCTTTTGGAACACTAATGTTTCTAATATGACATGTATTAGGTGTATGACCATGAAGACCACAATAAGAACAAGTAGGATTAAATCTACTATTAGTAGCATATGTATGAGATTTATTTTGAATAATTTTCTTATTATAAAGATCATCCTTTTTCATAACTATAATCTTTTCTTGATTAGATTGACTACTTGCTTTAACAAAAATAGTTTTGTTCAAATTTGGTTTATCAAATTTTGAGTATCCAAGACCACTTTTATCATTTGAGTATCTTTGCATGTTTAGAACATTTTCCAATCCTAATTGTCCCTTTTCGTATCGTTCAATTACTCTATTTAATTGAACAATTTCGAAAGAGAGGGATTCACATTTATTGCATGCAGAATTCTGTTTTAGTTTTTCAGAATTTTTCTCCATAATATCAACTTTTTCTTGTAAACTTGAGATTTGTTTCTTTTGTGTTGATACTAGTTTACACAGATTTTTACATTCAATAAGTAATTCTTTTATTGCGTTTTGAGCATCATTGTATTCTATAATTAATTCATTATTAGTCTTATTATAATGAGGAGAGTCTATATTACTAACCTCTTCATCATCTGATTGATGCGAGGCCATTAATGCAACATTGGCGCATTCTTCACTTTCTGTTTCTGAAGATGAACTTACTTCATTGTCTTCCCAAGCTATGTATGCCTTCTTGAAGTCTTTCTTTTTGTTGACATTCTTCTTAGCAAGGTTTGGGCAGTCTGCTTTAATATGTCCTTGTTTTCCACATTCGAAGCAAGTGAAGTTTTGATTTGATGTAGAATTATCTTTCTTCTTGAAGCTTTTCTTTTTGAATGTTCTATCGTTTTTAAGAAATTTACCAAATTTCTTAACAAGAAGGATAATATTTTCATCTTCATCTGAATCATTATCTTTGCTTTGTTCTCTTGATTCGGTCTTTAAAGCAATATTTTTGTTCTTCTTTTCTTGACTTTCATTTTGTTCTAGCCTTCCGAGTTCGATTTCATGCTCTTGAAGTTTTCCAAATAGTGCAGAAAGAGACATCTTGGATAGGCTTTTCTTTTCCGATATTGCTGTAACTTTTGGTTGTCATGCCCTTGTCAATGACCTTAGTACTTTTAGATTTAGTTCATCATTTGTGAAGGTTTTTCCGAGTGCTGTCAAATGATTGGTTAAATGGGAGAACATTTTCTGTAAATCTAGAATAGATTCTCCGGGCTGCATGCGAAATAACTCATATTATTGTGATAGTGTGTTAAGTTTGGATCTTTTTACCTCAATGGTGCCTTCGTGAGTTACTTCCAACGTATCCCATATTTCTTTTGCTGTTTTACAGTGAGATATGCGGAAAAACTCATCCATTCCTAGTGCAGATTGTAATATATTCTTAGCCTTTTTATCAAACAATACTTTCCTTTTGTCATCATCTGTCCATGAGCCTTTTATCTTAACTTCTTCTTTATTATTGATAACTGTTGTTGGAACATAGGGACCGTTTTCTACCGTTTCCCATATATCATCTCCTTGTGCCTCAAGATATGCCTGCATGCGTATCTTCCAGAAATCATAATGTTCTCCAACAAAACATGGTGGCTTGGTACTGCTACCACCATCTCTAAAAACCGGTTGTGCGGAAGCAATGAATAATTGATCGAGGAATAAGTTACCTTAACCTGCTCTGATGCCAATTGTAAGTATAGAAGTACGCCTAAGAGGGGGGGTGAATTAGGTGTTAGTAAATTTTCTTGTTTTTAGTGATATGGTAATCAGATTTTCTGAGTTTAAGAACAAGGCTTAATAAAAATTGCAGTAAGTAAATGAACACGGTAAGATTTATCCTGGTTCCCCTTATAACCAAGGGTACGTCCAGTCCTCTTGCACACCACAAGAGATTAATCAACTACTTGTCAGAAAATGTACAATTCCCACCCTGGGATTCTTGCTACAAAACTTCTAACAATTCTTTCTAAGATAGCACACCACTATCTTACTTGTACAAATGATACAATAAGGTTTGAATAAATCTAAGATGTGGTATATTGATAAACAACTCAATAGTAATTCAAGTACTTGAGAACTTTTAGAATGATATGAAAATCTAATGCAAGTACTTAGAAAAATCAGAATTTTGTTCAAAGTTGTTTTATGAATTAATTCAAGGATGGTTGATTTTTGATCTGAAGTTATGGGGTATTTATACTCCATAAAACATCCTTTCAGATTCGTGGCCATTGATCCAAGAGGTTTGATGAAAAATTACAATGTTCTAGAGGCATTCCAGATCTGAAAAATTGTAATGTTTCCAGGTGTATTCGAATACAATATATGTGTATTCGAATACACGTCTTTGTAACGTTCAAAAAATTCAAAATTTACATCTTGTATTCGAATACACATCAGTGTAGTCGAATACAGATTAATGTATTTTAGCCTCTGACTTAACTTGTATTCGACTACATATGGGTGTAGTTGAATACACTTGGCCACTGACTTAGCTTGTATTCGACTACAGATGGGTGTAGTCGAATACACCATTTAACGTTTTGCCTCTGACTTAAGTTGTATTCGAATACAACATGGTGTATTCGAATACACTTATGCAAATTGTCAAAAATATGATTTTAAATGATTTGTTAATGTTGTTTTTGATTTTCGAAAACATGTTAAATGCATATGTAAATATGAATTGTTCTCATGTATTTGAACTATTGATTTGTATCATATACCTTTACATTTAATCATTTAGTATTTGGATTTGGAAGCTTATTCAAGATGGTTTGATCTTCTTTTTTATCTTGCTGCATTGTCCATAGTTGGTGGTTTTGTCGTCATCAAAAACATGTAGTTTACAGCTATCTTCTTCTCCAAATCCAAAGGTCTATAAAGTATTGCTTCAAATTCATGCATCTAAACAGATATATCCTCTACTTACAATATTGCCCTAACATGTCAACTCCAGACTAAAGCTATGTATGTAGTTATGATAAATTAGTTTAACGATTTGACCCGATATAATCAATTTGAGTTAAATAAAATAAAGTTAAAGAATTAAAGTAATACTTTTTAAAATTATGATACCATCTTAAACTTAAAAATAAGTTAACATAGAAATAACGTCCTTAAATAACATGCAATGTTTTTTCACACATACATGTTTTGCGTCAAGTTGACGTCGTTCCGGATACAATTATCTCTCATAACATAAATACAATTGTTACATCCATCAAAAGTGATAATAACAACCACGAGCCGACTCTTATGTGTACTCCAAAGATGACAATATCTTATTAAAAAGAAATAAAGTTGTGTTTATATGTCAATGGAACTACTTACTGAGATTGTCCCCGCCACTGTTCACCGGATGCCACAATAAATATAATCTCGTAATCAATGTAGAGCGCTTAAACAAATAATTTAGAGTGTCAAACTTTTAAAGTTTTAATTGATAAATTAAATATACTATTTTATTGTATATTAGAACTTTAGGTTGTCAAGTTGTGTTGTGATGTAAACACAATTTTTTTTTTTGCAAACACAATTACAAAAGAGGATAAATTGGACTAAAAAGTTGTACATGTTTAAAAGCTACATAGTTATGGGTATAACCCATTGTTTGATTCATATGTTTGAAGAGAAAAAAAGAATCTAAACAAAAAAGATAGTTAGTTTTGTTGAGTTTTTACAATTTTTATCACAAAATTAAACCCAAACCAATGAATAGAATGTTGATTTAATTCAGTTCAATCAAGTTGATATTAATAAAAATTATAATATATGAAAGGAAAATAAATAACAATTAAGTTAATATATCATTAAATCTTGTTAGGTTATATCCTATTAGTAGGCCTTATCATAGACTCTAAACTGTATTTTCTTAGGGAATATTAACAACAACAAAAAGATAAGGGGATAACATATTGCCACTAAACACAACATGTGCATAGAAAAAATAAACTACAAAATAAGAAAAAATATACATAGAAAGGAAGGAAAAAAAAACAAACTTTAAATGCATTAGAGTCATGAGACATATACCTCTTTCAAATTATATCTCACACAATTTATACTCATGGAGAGGACGGTCCAACCTTTCTAAAGCACAACATAATTAAGCAAAGCAATGCTCTACCTCTTTCTAATTATCTGAATTAGTTTTTTATAATCACAATACTCCTATTTAACTCACTTCTTTTTCTTAACAAATAAAAAATAGGGTAATTGCATTTTCATCTGAATCCTTGCTAAAATTGGAAGTTTGGGTAAAATTAAAAACAACTTTAATGTTTTAACTAAATTAACCAATTTATAATAATTTTGAATGGTTTGAGAATTTCATATGTGCATAATTTCAAAATATAAACATGCTTGAAGGAATCAAGCACACAATTTCAAAATATAAACATGCTTGAAGGAGCCAAGCACACAATGCATATTTAAACATATTTTTAGCCCCTATTCAATCCTTGAAAAGACATAATCAAGATATGAAGTACAATCAAAACCATAACATCCTACAAATTAGAGATATAAACAAAAACACAGTAAAATATACTATTTCCAATACATACCCTAATTCACTTGACGGTGTATAGTAATTTTGGATTCTCAAGATGAGTTTAGAATAGTCATATAAAAAGGCAATGAATAGTTAAATAAAAGTTTAACTTTTTTAGACATAAAGAAAATGCTATCATAAGCAGATTCTGAAAATTAACAAAACATTAAAAATCTACTATATAAAATAGCAGATAACTTTGTGGTCAAAAAGCGAAAGTTGCATAAATACCTAAATAAGCAAGTTATACTTAAAAAAAAAAAAAGTCATGGTTAGCACTGATGCAAAATCTTTGGTTTTATAATGTTTTTTAAACTTAATATTCTACTTTTATCTTCGATTTTATTATTATTTTTAAACTTAATATTCTACTCTTTTTTTTTCTGTTATTGCCCGAATTTCGGCTAGCAAAAATTGGAATAGTGATTGTTATTATCCTAAAAGCAAAACTACAATAGCGTCACGATTTTCATAATGAATTCAATCGAAATATATTGTACTATAACGCTATAACC
The DNA here is from genome assembly GCF_000331145.2 of Cicer arietinum. NCBI lineage: Eukaryota > Viridiplantae > Streptophyta > Magnoliopsida > Fabales > Fabaceae > Cicer > Cicer arietinum. The sequence goes on from NC_021167.2 coordinate 25,926,066, forward strand.
GTTATTTGACAACAACAAAGTTATATATTTTATTAGTCAAATTATGCAACAAAGAACTATTTATACAATAAAGGAATATTGAGCATAAACAAATCATGAAATACAAGATTGTACTTCAAAAAAGAGATGAGACACAAAGTACTTCAAAAAAGAGAAGAGACACAAAGTAAAACATACAAAGATTAATGAAATTTGTGCTTACATTCTTATACTAAAATACATTAAACAAATCAAATCAAATTTTGTATACAATAAGACGTCAATATGAAATATTGCGAGAAACAAACAAGAGTCTGTTATGTAAAAAAATTATCATTCATACAAATGAAATTAAAAAGAAAAAAAATATTGCAAACGAAAAGAGAGTAAACATCAAAATCAATTCCATAAAACAAGATTTATATTATTAACCAGATTTTAATTTCTTATATACTTAATAATTTTTATGATATACTTGAAAAGATCTTAATAACGACAATCATAAAACTCTTGAATGAAATGGTTTAAATTAAACTAATCAATCATATATTTGTTCAATGGGAAGAATACTTTCTTTGTAAATGACAGTGTGACATTGATATGCACCCCCTTTATGACAAAGCTCCTCAATCATTTGCGTATTATAATTAAACCAAACTATTTCATCATCTTTTCTACTAAAGAATAAATCACCATTCTTTCTCTCTCTAATAGGATGTTCAATGCCTAGTATAGGCCCAATAATACAAAGTTTAGTCCACGATTCCTTCACACCTAGTTCACCCAAAATTGATATATGAAAAGTAGTCATCTCTTGATAATTTAAGATCAAGGCAATTGACTCATTTAATAACATCAAGTGTTTGTTCACACATACAAAATCATCAAAACTATTATTCATATCCGTGGGAAAATGTGTTATACATAATACCTCATTGCTTAAGTCAAATGACACCATATATGATTTATCTCCATTTTCGTTTCTCCAATGACACGCTCCGTTCATGTATATAGAGACATATGCCACATCAGAATAACGTTGACGTAAATTCAAATCAATCTTCTTCCAAGAGTTACTTCTTAGACTATATATCTCCCAAGTGTTAGTTGTGTGACAACTTGTCTGGCTTACCTTCCATATCTTCAGTGTCAGACACATCTAGTCGATAATATGCGTATCGAATCACATTGTAGTCATCTCTTACAAGGTCATAACCAAATCCATAATAATTAAAATATTCAACGTCGTAAATTATAGGGACTCAGTAGGAATTAGGAGGAATTACCTTGAATTCCTCGGTGGTTGGGTTCCATAATACAACTTTAGGCGTTAGACCTTGGTAGAGACAAATAATGCCGTTAATATTAGGACCGATCACAAAAATAGATACATCAATCTCTTGAAATGGAGGTGGCCAATCTAATTTGACTTTATTTCCGTACTAGTTATGAATTTGTTGTGATAGATGTTCATGAAATTAGGATTTTCAAACAATAGGGACCATGATTTGCATACACAATTAAATCGTTTCAAAGATTTAAGAGGGAGTTTCAATAAAACGGAAAGTGTATGATCATCATGAATATAATTACTAACCTTGTCGATCTTCAATTGCGAATGCACGTCGGTGACCGAAGATCAATTATAATTTTAAATTTTTATTAATAGTAATTAAGTTTCTATTAATAGTAATTAAGCTTCTATAATATATTAATGTATTAATATTAGTTAATTATTATTTCGAATTTCATCGAACTTTTTTAATTGAAATTTGCACATATTATTGATATCACAGAAATAAAACAAAAATTTATGGAAGGTTTATCATTTAATGTGGTTGTTTTTTTAAGAAAAATTAATTAATGGGAAATGACAGAAAAAGGTGTAACCACATATAAGTATAGTTATCAAAGACATTATTAATTGCCCCAAAGTTTTATTTCCAATACACTATCAAATTTGGGAAAGAAATATATATGTTTAGAAACTCATATAAAGTGCAGGTTTTGGAACAAAATGATAGGTTTTGTCATTTTATAATTAATGCAGGTTTTAACGATAAAAGTTAGTCATAATTATAGAAATTGAAATTTAGTACAGTATTTGTGAAATTAAAGTGCAAGTTTTGTGACTAAAGAGTTTTGTTTGAGATTATGGATCTGGATGTATTGTATTTGCACATCTCTTGCTTTTCATTAATAATATTTATCTTCTATCTTTTGCCATTTTATAAAGTTATGTAATTAATTACATGTACTATTTTTTCTCAATCATCATATATTCCATCACACGTAAACACACAAGTTAGATATGATACGAAACTTATTTAGTAGATATTAATTGTAGTACTTCAAAAAGATTTAAGATTTGGGATGAAAAAAAAGTTTCAAAAAGAAAAGCCCAATATGAGGCCCAACCTAGCCCAAGAACAAAGTGAAGAATGTAAAGTCGGCAACAAAAAAAACAAGAAGAAGCATAAGAAAACGGCGTCGTATTAACCCTCTCTTTCGTTTGACAGCACCATAACCATAACCATAACCACAACCTTCAAATTCAACTTCAACAAACTCTCTCTGTAAAACGCAAAACCCTAATTTTATCAATTCAATGACACCACGCACCGATGACTACGAACAAGACAACGATAACCTTTCCGCCACCGACTGCGACGACGATGACGACGACTACGGTCTCAAAGAAGATATGGCTGCTCTCGCGCGAGCTTGTATGGTCACCGGAGATGAAATTCCGCCTCCGGAAGATCCACTTTTGGCCTCCGGTGACGCCATTGTCCCTTTCACCGTCACTGCCGACTCCGACGAAGATGAACAGAGTGATCTAGAATGTCTCAAGAGAGTGCAGAGTCTTTACCAGCCTCCGGATTCTCTTCCTACGCCGCAGATAGGCCTGTCCGACGACGATGAAGACGACTTTGAAACAGTTCGCGCCATTTTCAAACGGTTTTCTGCTTACGACGGAGGTAGGTCGCCGTGGTTTCGTGTCGCGGTTGCTGGTGAACGGTTAATTGAAATTTCTTTTATTTCTTTCGTTAATGTGTTTGCTTTTGGCGTTGAAGGGAAAAAGATGCAACTTGTGGGTTAAGTAACCTTTGAACTTTAAATTTATTTAGTTCATGTGTGTAGTGATCGGAGCTGAACATTGTGTTAGATATAGAGCCCAGTTTGTTACGGTTTATTCTGTAAAAAAAATCACTTTTTTTATAAAAAATATAAAGACTTCCAAAAAATTACTTTTAAAAATTGAGAATCTGAACAAAAAATCTAAATACTGCTTAAATAAAAAGCTGCTTTTAGTAGCTTTTCAAATAAATCATTTTTCATAACTGAAGTTTGTTGGTTAGTATTCAGTACAAATTAGTTAAAGTTTGTTAATTTAGTTATGATCACTATAAAAAGGGCATGCTCCATTCATTGTTTGATTTTGGTTTTCTGTCAATGCATGCGTTTTGGGATAGTATATTGAGTTGTGTGTTTGAAATCTTTTTGAAACAATAATCAGAAAATATATTTTTTTTTACTGACATGAATAGCAAATCTTGAATGAGTACAAGAGTCCATCTTTATGGAGCTTGATAATGTTTTTCTTAAAAATGTCTCTTTGATGTCATTTTCTGAGCCTATTTACCATTGATTATGTATTTTGTCACTTTTATATTGCTTGGGTTTTTATTTTGTTTTTCAATAGAAAAACATGGCATTGTGACAAATATTTGGTTTCCTTTAAGGTGGAAGGGAAGCATGGGCTGAGGGGGGTCAGGCCCCAAGTTTAATCAGTGAGCAGGAAGTTGCCAAGAGCTCCATCTCTGACAAATCAGATGATGGTGAATTGTGTCCTGATTCTCAATACCATGATAATGACACCAAATTGCTGACTGAGACATGTGGCTTTGACGAGACTTGTGAAGATGATGCCACTGCCAGCTTGTCTTCCAAATTACCGAAGAACAGATCAAGCTTTCCTCCGTCGGCTCAAGCTTTTATTGATGCTGTCAAGAAGAATAGAGCTCTCCAGAAATTTCTTAGAAGTAAGTTGATTGAAATTGAAGCAAAAATTGAGGAAAACAAAAAGATAAGAGACAAAGTTAAACTCCTTAAGGATTTCCAGGTTTCATGCAGTAGAAAAACGGGGAATGCTTTATCACTGAAAAAGGACCCGCGTGTGCAGTTAATATCTTCCAAGAAATCCATTGCAACAAATAAATCAAAGGTTGGTTGTGTGGCGCTTCTTTGGTTTTATGAATTCTAGTTCAAGTCGTTATTCATGTTGATATTATTTCATTATGATTTCATGGTCACTCTTCAGATATTTGTTTATTGCAAGAACTGTAGTTAATGTCTGTTTTAGTAGATGTGTATATCATGTCCAACAGTGTTGTTCATGGTGGAGAGGCCAAAGTCCGCTATTTTTGGCCGCCATGGCTTCCATATAAACTGTCGCCATCACATGTAAAATGGCCATGGTGGATTGTTGAAATCATGCCACTGCTTTCCACCATGGCAGCCATTCGATAAAACTGATGTCTAATGTCCTTACAGTCATTGGAATTACAAGAGTAATATGTAATAGGACAGTAGATGTAGGACTGTCTCTTTAAAGTTTTTTATTAGATTTGTGAAAATTTTAATTTGTGCTTATTTTGGTGTCTGAGTGTCTGTCTGTTGGGGCTTGAAGGTTTTAATCTGTTGCAACGATCTTTCCTAGTGTAAGTATTTGTGACATTCTTGGTATTGCCACTGCAAGTATTGGTCGATAATCCTTGGTTTATTTTTTTCTTTTGGCAGAGCCATAATAAGAAAGTTTCTGCTATGTGTTATGGCCCAGAGGAGAATTCTCGTGTTGCTAACTATAAGATGGTATTGGAAAGATTTCCGCTTTCATTGGATCGGAAAAAATGGTCAAATAAGGAAAGGGAAAATCTTTCGAAAGGAATTAAGCAACAATTCCAAGAAACAGTGCTTCAAATTTCAGTAGATAGAATGAGGTAATATTGGATTTATTTTGTTGTATTGTTAAATGTGCCATTTTGACTTTTGTCATTACAATCCTTTCCATTACTGAGTGCTGATTTTATTCCTTAATGTATTCACTTGACAGTTCAGAGTGCTCGCCTGGAGATGCAAATGACATGGATAGCATAATTGAATCAGTTAAAGGTCTTGACATCACACCAGGGAGGATTAGAGAATTTTTACCTAAAGTTAATTGGGATCGATTGGCTTCTATGTATGTTACTGGCCGTACTGGTGCTGAATGTGAATCAAGGTATGTATTTCTAAATTGGTGAATTTCTGTCTTTCTATGCAAGTTAAGATGGTTATTGATGATAAAGCTTTGCTTTATGTTTTTGTTACTGTGCCATGCTCATGCTTAATATCATATCTCGTCTTATGAGAACTACATGACTCTGTTATTTAGGTACTGTGTGGTATGTATTTTTAAATTGGTGAAGTTCTGTTTCTCTATGCAATTTAAGATGGTTTTTGATGATTAAGCTTTTGCTTTATGTTTTTGTTATGTGTGCCTAGCTCATGCTTCGTATCATATCTAGTCTTATGAGAACTACATTGACTCTGTTATTTAGATAATTTTGTTTGAACATTTTGCAATGATATTTTATATGCTTAATGGATGAGAGATGCCAAAGTAGAGTTTGAAGGTTGAAGAAAGAAAATATTTAGATAGTCGTGATTTAGTCGCCATATATGCCAGTTGCCAGTACTTTCTATTTGGGTGGAGGAAAATTGAATTGAAAACTGCAACCTCGTTAGATATGATCCTGCTTAGGATGATATAGTGCATATTCCGTACCTCTTCAGGAATTTAGGTTGGGTATTGAAAATGTTCAATCAATCCCATCCCAATCCTGTAGAGAAGATCACCTTGTCTCTTATTATGCACGGTTGATGTGTTTTCAGCTTCTTCATTATTAGTGTTATATTATTGGTATATTAAATACAGTTCTTTGACTAGTGTTTCATGTTTACTGCCTTTCTATGAAGAATATCTTCCTGGGCATTGCAGACATCTATGACGATCACCATCACAGACAGTTTATCATTTTTGGTTTTCAATAAGAGTTCAAGATCACCATAGATCGTGCAGGTGGGACTGTACATGAAATGATTTTTAACACGGTGGTGCTTAACATGTCTGTGATGATTGTCATCACAGATGTCTGTGACATTTCTTTCTTGAATCTGATGTAGGCCATATAACATCTATGCACAATGGATGGATTTTATTTTCATACTTATATTTGATTAATTCTTCTAATGTTTGCAACCACAGGTGGTTGAATTGTGAAGATCCTCTGATCAACCATGACCCATGGACTGGTGAAGAGGATAGATCTCTTTTGATTATTATCCAAGAGATAGGCATCAGGAACTGGTTTGACATTGCTGTATCTTTGGCCACAAACAGGATTCCATTTCAATGCTTGGCACGATACCAGAGGAGCTTAAATCCTTCAATGTTAAATAGTGAATGGACTGAGGAAGAAGATGCTCAACTTTGTTCTGCTGTTGCATGTTTTGGTGAGAGTAATTGGCAGTCTGTGGCTTCTGTTTTAGAACGACGGGCGGGAACCCAGTGCTCAAATAGGTTGGTTCACTCTTTGTTTTAGTTTTGGACTATATTTATGTATTATTTTAGACTTTTTGTATTTTGGTAGTAATCCAATATCTGAAATCAGAACAATTTTCAATGGTAGCCTATCACTTGCATTAACGGTGTACATAGCTAGTTCAAAGCCTAATCATAAGTATTACATTTACAATTTTTGGTGATTTAAAATCATCTATTTTCTCAAGGGAATGTCATGCGGGCTTGCAGGTGTAAGTGACTAATAAATAATAATTAGATTTCAGCTCAGTGTAGTTTGAACCTCAATTGCTCGATTTACCTTTGTTTATATAGTATTATGACTGAAAGATTGAGAAAAGAAGTATTATGTTGCTGTAACTTCAGCTTCAAGCTTTTGTCATTCTTTTTGTAACACAAAATAGTACTCTTTACCCTGTTGTTTCAGTTGTTGATTTACATTCTAGTTTTAACTGGGAATATCTGGTTACATCTTTTCGATCTAGGTATTAGCATCTAAATCCTTCTTTATTTCTCTTACAAGGTTGAAAACACTCTAAACTAGCAATTAACAGAGCCTTGTCAGTGGTCACTGATGTAAAATACTGAAACATGATCAACTATATTTGGTTCCCTAAATTGGCATGGATGTTTAGAATATGGGAGAACAGGAGAACTTGTTTATTTGCTAATTCATTTTGTCTACTAATGCAACAAATCATAATTATTGCAGATGGAAAAAATCGCTTTGTCCTGTGAGGAAAGGGAGCTTTACTCCCGAGGAGGATAAACGCCTTACAATTGCAGTCATGCTGTTTGGACGAAAATGGAATCAAATAGCTAAATTTGTTCCTGGCCGGATCCAATCTCAGTGTAGGGACAGGTAATGCATTTTAGTATAAGCATTTTGGCAACACAGAATTTTTATAGGGTTCTTGTTAAAGTTCATGAGCATTCTTATGGCAGATACCTTAATAGTTTGGATCCTTCTTTGAAATGGGGTGGATGGACTGAGGAAGAGGATTTAAGATTAGAAGCTGCAATCACTAAGTATGGATATTGCTGGTCTAAGGTTGCTGAAGATGTGCCTCCCCGCACTGATTCTCAATGCCGGAAGTATGTGTCCAGCATTAAATTCTTCGATGAAAATTTTGTTTTAAAAATCTTTCAGTTATGTTAGTCATATGTATACATATTTGTTTCATTGATCAGGAGATGGAAGGTGATATGTCCTGAACAAGTTTCTCTGCTTCAAGAAGCAAGAAAGAGGCAAAAGTCTCTTCTTGCCTGTAACTTTGTCGATCGAGAATCTGAACGTCCAGCCATTACATTGAATGACTTTATTCCTTTACAAATGGTAGCTCCATCATCTGACGTTAGTGCTGAGAATCTCCAAAGGAAACGGAAGAGAAAATCGAGGTACCCTCTCATTAAACTCCCTTTCATTTTCCCAGTGATTCTTAACAACATATAGATATAATGCCAGCTTTGTTAGAATGATTGTTCCATTGAATTGTGCTGGCCATTTAAGTGTTTGAAATTGAATGTTGCTTTAGGTATACCTTTGTTTCTAATTCCCATTCATTACATGCAGCAGTGTTCACAATAAAGAGAGGTCCAAAAAACATGCAGAAGACGCTGAACTTTGTCCCGAGGAAGTTCAAGATGCAGTTCCCAAGAGAGAGAGGCCCAAAAGACATGCAACAAAGGCATCAATTTTTTCCGAGGAAGTACAAGATACAGTTCCCAAGAAAGAGAAGCCTAAACGACAATCAAAAAAAGCTCGAATTTGTCCCGAGGAAGTACAATATATAGCAGCTTATGGTGCTAAGGTTAAGACTTGTGGTGGAGGTGTTCCATTCTTTGCACAGAACAATGTTCCCAAGAAAATGAGATCTAAAAGATGTGCTAAAAAGGCTCCAATTCATCCTGAGAAGGTAGAGAATATAGGATGCAGTGACAAGGTCAAGGTCTGTATCGAGTCCAAAAGTCAAGATGGGGACAACATAACACTTGCATGCTTTTTGCGCAACAAATCAAAGAGAGTCAAGAGACTAAGTAAACGTACCAAAAATGAGAACCAGACTTCATCTTCCTCTAGGAAGAAAATTGTATCTAAGCAGGTTGAAAATCAAATACCATCTGATGATCAAGGCGGGTTTTCTCTGCCGTGTGGTATTGGTGGAACTCAAGATTTGTTAGTGTCTAAGGAAGTTGCTTCTAGCAGACAAGTAAAAAAACCAGAAGATGCAAATGCAGCTAGAAAATCAGAAGATGCACACAATTTGATTGGTGACGACGATGACGATATGACTCTCAATTGCTTTGTGAGAAACAAAACAAATAAATTGAGTCAAACTACTAAAAGACGCCGTGCTAGTTCTTCCTCCAAATCGAAAAAAGGAACTATATTACTCCATGGAAACAAGCCAACCCTGATTTCTGACGGCAGTGAACCATCCTTGTCAAAAGTTGTTGAAGAGGAGACTGTTTTACATGGTGGTGTGGCTGAATCTGAACCCATAAACATGAATGTGGTTGAAGACAAGACTATTTTGCATGGCAGCGTGGCTGAAGCTGAACCCACAAACATCAACGTGGTTGAAGAGGAGTCTGTTTTGCACAATGGTGTGGCTGGTGCTGAGCCCACAAACATCCATGTGGAAGAAGAAGATGACCTGCTTCTTTCCTTCCTGCAAAACAAGACAAGGAGACGGAAAAGGCTGACACAATATTCGTAAATGTAGTTGTTGCTCATGATCCAAATCATGTGGGCTGGTACCCCTTTTTGTTTTCCTACTAATAGGTATGTGTATAAATACAAAACAGTTGATTAAAATAGGTGCTGGCAAATTGTGGAATGGCTAACCATATCATAAGGGGAAACTAGGTGATGGGTTACTGCGAAACTCGATACAGCCATGATCGTGAATTTGATCCGGATCGCCTGCAGTAGAAAAAAGGCAATTGCCGGAATTGCGCGACTGTGGCAAATGCTGTATTTTGCTACTGTAGGAATCCGAATTAGAATTGGTCATAGTTCAAGGTACATGAGTTATGAGATAGGAAGCATGCCAATGAAATTTTGCTGAGCTTTGGCCTGTATAGACACATTTTCGGCCTAGCTCAATATATGTATACTTTTGGACTGCGAGAATTCTTTAAGCTTGAAATGTGAATCAGATTTTGGATTAGTTTCGAAGATACTGCAAAACTTCACGCAACTTTATGTATGCATGATGGAAGTTTTGCCATCACAAATATAAATTGTTATTGAAGTGAATATAAGACTCACCTGATACTTGCAAAAATTATCCATGATAGATAGAGTAAAAACATGTTTCATGGTTTGAGAGTACGTGTAATTCTTAAAATTAAGTGGGCAAGGGTATATACCATTTAATTGAAATGAATTGTGTCGAAATAATAATAGTATAATACTATGCACTAAATAAAACACTGGATGTTTATTTTTAAAATTACAATATTAACAGACAATTTGAAGGAAAAAAAGAGACATAACTTTGCTTTTTAAGTATGAATTTTTTACAGATAGTACAATTGTTTAGTTGTGGAGAATATTTAATACTAATTGGTAGGAATTTTGTAAATGGGATCATGGAAGCATATAGAAAGAGATTAAGTAAACCATGGAAACTTATTAGGTGATTGTTAATCCAAATCAAACATCATTTTAGCATTTTACTAGATCTTAACACTTATCACCGAATCTTAACTTTTCATAACTCTATTATATCTTTTTGGTTTAAAATTTTATCTTAAATATGAATTGAGTTAGAATTCAGTAGAATATAATAAAAATAAAAAATTATTTAATTATTATTATAAAATATAATTTAAATTATAAAATTGAAATATAATAAAATATAAACATACAAAATTTATAAAACATAATTTAAAATATAAAATATAAAAATAAACTATTAATAATTAATTTTAAAATATTTATAATTTTATTACAAGGTAATTTTGTCTTTTTATTTAATTTCATAAATTAGTTTTCAAAATTATAAAAATATAAAAATTTGTCATTTACATATAATATAAATATCATATTTATTTAGATTATATAATAAATAGGATATAATTATTTGGTTACTCATGATATTTTAAAAAAATTTGATGTTGTTTACTTAGTTGTGTCAAAGGATAGTATTTAATATAAAATTATGTCATTATTTATTTAATTTTTTAATTTTTTTTTGCTAATTTATAATATTTAAAAATATAATAAATCAATTGAAAATAAATATTATATGATTGTTTACAAAAGTAATTTTATTATTTAAGTATGATATATATTATATCATGTCATGATGAGATGTGTATCAAATATATAACAAATTAAAATGTTATCATATTTGTTATTATGCATATATCAAACATAGAATATAATAAAATTTATTGTGTCACTGTCATATCTTTATTCAATTTTATATTATATTTTATCTCTATCTTATCATGTGTATGAAACAGAGACTTTGACTATAATTTATAGTGTAATTTATTTTACATAATTAAGCACTAATCATATTGAATCTTAAAAATATTCCACTTCAATGTTATTTTCTACGGAATTATTTTATTACTTTAATTTCTTTTTTATTTCTTAATTTTTTGTTTAAACTCTATAAGTCCAAAGTAATTCAAACACTTAACTGATGATCAAACCAATTATCTTATTATTATTATTATTATTATTATTATTATTATTATTATTATTATTATTATTATTATTATTTTGGATTGACACTATTTCCTCATCCTAATTTCAAAAATATTAAAAGAAAAATTTATCTTATTATTGGCATAGTTTTAATAGACTATTCATTAGAGAATAATGTCATGTCATGCACTCCTACACTAATTGATAAAAAAATTTGTAAATGGAAAATAGTTTTAAGTGAACTATGGAAACTTAGTAATCTCTCTTAAAACTTAAAAGATAGTATTATTGAAATAGAATTTTTGATGGGGTTAAATTTTAATCGATAACTCCCCCTTACTCTTTCAATTTGTTGATGGCTTCTTCTCTCAATTGAATTTCTTTTGGTAAGAAACTAATGGGATTGAATGAACAACATTTCAATTTTTTCTTAAACATTGACTTTTTACTCTGTAAACTATCCGAACCACGCATAACAAAAATCGGACAAATATTTACAATCAATATCACCAAATTCTTCAACTTCTTTTTATCACAGTCTTTTAGTGCCAACTATGTTTAATTCTTTTCTAACTAAAAACTCTACTAATTCAGTACTTTCTCTTAATTTTTTCATCAATCCAATTTATGTGGAGGGAATTTTTTAAATATATTTAGAATTCTCTAATAGTTATATTAATGTAGCAAAATTAAATAACTTATTGTATCATTTGGTCAAGTGGTTGCAATAAATATTAATGCATTGGTTAAGTTAATAAATATTACAATCTTTTTTAAAATTTATTTTCTTTCATCAATTGGTATGAATTTTTCTACAAATAGAGATACTTTAGAGATAGAAAAGACAAGACAAAATTCATGTTGTATGAGTCAAAATTATGTTAAAAAAATTGCTGAGTCATTTCTTTTTTTCTCTATTGCACGAGAGTAAATGAATGAACTTTATTTTGTAAACTATCATTGATCGATAGGCTTGATATGAATGTGCAATTCACTTCAAAGATTCCAAAGTATCTTGAAGGGAATTCGTCGGTTAATCCGTTTGCGTCCAATATACATAGATTGATGGTGGCGAATTAAACATAAAACTTAGTATGATACACACGCTTTAAAATTTATTTGTGTAACTTTCATCATCATCAATATTATCATCTTCTTATTCAAGATTTATAGCATATCTCCAACATAAAATCTAAAAAATTTTAAATTCGATTACGATTAATTTGTAAAAAATATTTGCATTATTGAAGGAGATGAATGTTCACATAATTGTGACAAAAGTGAAAGGTACACAATTATTTTAAATAACTATATAATATACATGATGTTCTAAAAAGTTAATTTTATGTATATTTGCTGTTATTTAAATTACTTTTGGAATTGTGAGCAATATGCATGTTTGATTGTGTCAAAATATTTAAAGAGTGCATGTTATAATAATGTTGTTCATAGTTCCAGACTCGATCGCATTGATTGATTCATTAGGAAAACTAATTTTGAAAATCCATTTATTTTATAAAATAAACTTTTATTCCAAACAAAAAAAAAAACTATGTGAACCAAGAGTGTTTGATTGAAACAATGTAAAGTTTGGTGAAGTGATATATTATTTCATGATGGATTGGTAGATTTTTAAATGTCAGTCTTGTTTTCTTTATTTTGATAAGTGTTAAATATATATATATATATATATATATATATATATATATATATGTATGTATGTATGTTTATGTTAGATTTAATATGTGGTATTAGATCAACACATGCATGTTTTAAATAAAAATTGTTGCTTCATGCAAGAAATTAATTATATGTATAAGTGATAATTTCATATTATATGTGCATAAAAGTAATTGTTTCTTATTTATTTTGATATTAAAAATTATTTAGATATATACTTTTAATTTATTGTAAGTTGACAAATGCTTGTGGAAGAAAGTAATAGAAAATCTTAATAATTTTATTCATTGTTTATTTTCTATTGTAAAACTTATTTGGATTTACCATAGAAGATATTTAAATATGAAACTTGAATTAACAAATAGAGTTTGTGATGCATGTATTAGTTATAATATAACTATGAATAAATGGTTTTTTTAATATAAATGAAATGAATTCTTATTTATTAAGGAATAGATGATTTACATGTTTGGACTCACCTTATGATATTTGATTATGAGAAATTTTTATGATCATACTTTGTTAGCTTATGCCAATATATATTTAATGCATTCAATATATTATATATTAGACTTGGGTATATTAAAAAGGGATATAGAATTTAAATTGAAATGTTTATTAAATATACTAAAAGAATGCCACAAAAGTTTATGTGATAATTGAGATGTCTATTAATTGTATATGATATAATGTAAAGAGATTAATGGCAAAAGTGTCATAGTTTTGTGATAGTTGGTCAAAACTATCAACAATATATAAATGGTGTTATGATTTGTTTAAATATGTGGATGATATGTTAATCTTTGACACCAATTTAGATGAGGTAGAAAAAACTAAAATTTTCTTATAAAAAATTTTTATACGAAAGATTTAGGTGAAACATATCTGATTTTATTAATTAAAATAATACAAGATGGTGTAAATATTGGTTAATTCCAATCTCACTGTCTTGAGAAAGTGTTAAAGAAATTTGACCATTTTGATTGTAAATATGTTTCTACCCCCATATAATCAAAATGTTAGTTTATAACCACATAAAGAATGTCATGTGAAACAACTAGATTATTCAAAGGTAATTGAATGATTGATGTAAATCATGACTTGTACTAGATATGATATAGCATATGTTGTTGTTGGATGATTAAGTTGGTATACAAGCAATTCAAGTAAAGAACACTGACATGTTATTAATAAAGTATTAAAATATTTGAAAGGAATAATTAACTATAATTTAGTCTATAGTGGATATCCTTCGGTTTTGGAAGGATATACAAATGTCAGTTGTGTAACTTATGTTGAGGATGGCTTCCACAAGTGAATGAATCTTCAACCTTGATGAAGGTGCAGTTTCTTAGTGTTCAAAGAAATAAATTTGTATTGTCAACACTACCATGGCAGTAGAATTTATTGTTCTACCTGCATATAGTAAAGAGGTTGAATGACTAAGAGATTTTTTGCATGAGATACCAATTTGGCCAAAGTCAATGGTGCTATATCCATTCATTGTGATAGTCAATCCACACTATCAAAAGCATATAGTCAAGTATATAACTAAAAAATTAGACATATTGCTTTAAGACATAGTTATGTAAAGGATTTAATGGAGTGATACCCATAGTGTTTGTAAGAACTGAAAAAAATCTTGCAAACCCTTTGACGAAAGGTCTCACAAAGGACATGATGTTGAAGACATCATTAGGGAAGTGATACAAGTTCATATCTAAATAATCACCAATGGTGAAAACAATCAACTCACACTTGAGTAATATCAAGTCTTGAGTTTAATGATGAAAGTATATTATTAGAGTGATTGAAAATACTTGACAATAGATATATCCCAAAGGATATAAGTACTTGGACCATAAAATAAAAGTGGTAGGATAAGGTCTCCTCTTAATGGACATATAACATATATTTGTTGGAATATATAATTATGGGTTCATTTCTAATATAGTCCACCTATATGAGAATGAAGTGGGCCGTTTCATAGAGTTCAATTGTTTGACTCTTAAATTCCCATGAAAAACATGAGATATGGGGCCTTATCAAATGTGTCATTTTTATAATTTGATCAATGATACCGAGATTTCATGTGTGAGTTATGCACACTTGTTCTAATGAATGGTTGGTTCAAATTTTGTCTACCAATCTATTATGGGATGAGTGAAAATATAATTTATTAAATAATGGTTCAAATCGTAAGATACATTTATCTAAAACTATGAGATTTCTGAAATAATGAATTTAGATATATTTTGAAAATGGTGGGGGATTGTGATGAAAAATTCCAAAATATATTTGAAATTCTCTAATAGTTATATTAATGTAGTAAAATTAAATAACTTAATGTATCATTTGGTCAAGTGATTGCAATGATTGAGTTTAATGCATATGTTAGCCATCGAACCAATACATATGTTAAGTTACCAAATGTTACAATATTTTTCAAGAGTTACTTTCTTTCATCAATTAGTATGAGTTTCTTTATAAACATGTTAGATGCGTCAAAATCTCGTCATAAATATTTTTAAATCATTTCTTCTTTTCTCTAATGCACGAGAGTAAATGAATGAATTTTATTATGTAAACTATCATTGATTGATAGAGTTTGATGTGAACGTCAATTCACTTCAAGGATTCCGAAATATCCTGAAGGGGATTCGTCGGTTGACTAGTTTGCATCCAATATACATAGATTGGTGATAGCAAATTGAACCTAAAGTTTAGTGTGATACACACACTTTAGAATTTATTTATGCGACCTTCATCATCATCAATTCCATTATTTCAAATTTGCAGCATACTCCCAACATAAAATCTAACAATTTATTTGCCTCAAATAAGTAAGAATTATATCCTATGAATTATTCAATCTACTCATATTTTTGAATTACTTCATATTGACATATGGGTTCCTTTATAGAACTACATCTATATCATGTCATAGATATTTTCTTACTTTGGTTGATGATTATAGTAGGTATATTTGAATTATTTTTATAAAACTTAAGAGTAAAACTAGACAATCCCGAATAGATTTCATTACTTTTATTGAAACTAAATTTGCATCCAACTTTAAATATTTAGGAAGTGATAATGCTAATAAATTTCTTATGACTAAATATTTTTTAACCAAAAGAATCCTCCATCATAGATCATGTATTGGATCCCCCTAATAAAATAGTATTGTTAAGAGAAATCATCAACTCATCCTCAACTTTGCTAGATCTCAATATTTTCTTGTTAATAGAATACCAATAGTACCCTTTTGAATAATCATTATACTTATACTTTGCTTTAGACGGCCTTCTACTTTATTACATTTGAAATATATTAGTTGTTTGGCATATTCTTCTATCATTTGTTGTCAAAGGACAAAATTTGATAATGTTGACCTTTTAGAAGACATTGGATACCTTACCTCTAAACCTGCATTTATTGCTTATGACATAGTATAATAATATTCTATTTAATATTTCAATAACATTACATTCTATGATGATTAATATATGAGAAGGTGTATATTTAGGATAAAATAAATTTATACATGTATTTAATTATATTTTATTTTAAAACTTAAATTAACAAAGTAACATAATAGTATAATTTGATTAGATATGTAACAACAATTCCCATATTATATATGTAAATTAATTTAAATTCTCTAAATCATTTACTTATTTTCATATTATCCACCATAAAAAACATTAGTTATAACAGAAAATAAAAAGTGAACTTATATTATTTTATCTTCCATAGTAATTATATCAACAATGATCAAATCGAGAAAGGTGAGTTGAGGGCTTAACTTCTTGTCCTTCGTTTCCTAGGGTTGGGTCTGCTGTAATGTAATATGTGTACTTTGTTCAACTTCTATGTTCTTTTAGGTTTTAACAACTTAACCTCAAACATGGTGTATCTATCTATATATATATATATATATATATATGTATATATATATAACTTAGGGATCTTTTATAAAATAAAAAATAAAAAACTTAAGGATCTCCCTCTCGAAACATAGGTAAATTAATTATCTTAATCAAAATATGTTAATTAATTTACTTAATTTTTAAAAGTCATACTAAGACGGAACACATCTTAAAAATTTTCAAAATAATAAACATATTTTAAAAAAACATAATCTACAATTTTGAAAAAAAAACAAAATGTACAATTTTCAATATTCTTTAATATATTAAGAGGAGCTAGGGCACACATCCCAACGTTTTGGTTAACTCAAATTTATTTTACTTTTGCCATTCTTTACTTTTTGGAGATAAATTATTCTCTCAATGAGATATTTCATTTTGCATGTGACATAAATGTGATTTTTCATTTTCTCCAAGTTTGCAACAAAGATATTAAGGGTGTTAATATGTGATTTTGAAATTTTATATAAACGAAAAATTTAGTGAAAAGTCAATGAAATTAATTCATACAACTCATTCATGTAACTTAATAACAATATTTAAAATAAATTACTAATAATTTGCCAGTAAATAGTAAAAACAATATTTATATTTTCAAAAGTATAATCGAGCTTACACTTCCAAAACATTTTTTGGAAATCCCAGACAAATGTAAATTTTAAATGATTGATGCATACGTGAGTTATTACACATAAAAATCAAAAGATCATCTAGTATTTATGATGATATTTAGACAACGATAACCACCTAAACTTTACAGCTTCCAAAGTTTAACCAAAATCATATTGATGACATAAAATAAATTAAGTGGTTACATCACAATATTGAGACCAAAATATGTTACATTACAATATCAATCTTCATATGTTCTTGTAAAACAAAAATAATCTTCATGTTATACATCGTAT
>NC_021167.2:25944281-25968994 GCF_000331145.2 Cicer arietinum
AAAGCACTGTAAAACAAGCGCACTAGTTGGTCATATAACTTTTACGCATTTCGTTATAAGGCCTTTAAAGCGCTTGTCAAAAAAGCGCTGTAAAAGGAAGCACTTTCGCGTATCAGTTACAGCGATGTAAAACACATGCGCTTTCATTGAATTTAACTACCTATTACAGCGCTTTTTTTCACAAGCACCGTAAAACACATACGCTTTCATTGAATTTAACTACCTATTAATATAAAAATTAAATAAAAATAATTAGAGACTGAAAAAAAAAATTAAATTAAAAGTAAGGTGTAGAGCTCCCTTCAATCCAAAGAAAGATAAGACTATAGGTGATAAAGCTCCCTAAATATGGAAGCCACAAAACTACCACAAAACATAAATGGGTAGAATTGAGGGATCCATAGCTAAGCAGCTCTATCAACACAGCAAGATCCTCATTTGGACTAAAAGGAGCTCCACCACACAAACTTTTATCATATTAGAACCCTAAAATAAAAATAAAATAAAAAATAAAAAACAACTTCATCAAAACTCTAATCACTTCCCACAACTATAGATCTAATATACAACAAAGGTTAATTCCATTATTTTAAAAGTAGATCCAAAAAATTATTTATAAAAATAAAATAGAAAATAAAGAAAAAGAACTAGAAATATATAGTCAAAATATATAAGAGGAACTTTGAAGCTTATAAAAATAGAAAAAAATAAAAGAAAATAAGCTGCAAAAAATCTAGAGACTAGATCTGATTTCAGATCCATAACAATATTTGATGACGTAGAGAAGTGAATATATGTAAGTGAATATTTGAGATCTATAAGGTAGCTTCTCCAAATAGATAAAAAGGAAAAGGAAAAAAAAGAAAGAGTTGAAGTTACATTAACTCAATACCACTATGAGAACCCTATCCTAATGAACCATTCTCTTTCTCTTAAATAAAGAAACTTGAACGGAAACGTGTCCCGTTTAGTCTTTCAATTACTACCCTCTCTTTCTAACTACTTTCTTTTTTACTCTTCTATTGAGAGACTAGTGTCCTTTAAGGTTTTTTTATTCATTTTATCCAAATAAAAAGATAGTATAAATAAAAGCTAGTAGAGAATAATATATTTAACTAGTTATTTTTATTACGGAAACAATTACTCTAAATGTTATTTTTAGTTTTTATTATGACTATATATTAAAATATAATGATTAGAAGAAAAATATTTTATTTTATCAAATTATTTTTATTAATTATTAATTGACTTTTCACTATTATTATAAAGAAAGAGTATATATGATAATAGGTAAATGTTATAACTGAAAAAATATAATTAAAATTATATATAAAATGATATCTATTACTAAAGTGATCTTTATTATTTTTATAAAATAATAAGGATTTTATATTAGAAAATAAATTATAAAATGGAATAATATAGTATTTTAAAATAATATATTGCATAGTATTCATATTAGAAGGTATAACTGAAAAATAGTAATTAATTTTATGTTGAAAAATAAAATTAACATTTTAGATAATGTTCTTATCAGAGTAAGTTGTGTAAGTATTTTTCTTTTTTAAATTATCTATTTTATTTGGGAAAGATACAATTTTTTTAAATAAATTATCAAGTGTATTATTTTTATGATAAATTGAATTTTATATTATAAAATAATTTTATTAATTAATTAAATATTGAATAAATTAAAATACAACAAATAAGATTGTGAAGAAACTTTATTAAAATAAACTATCGTGAAAAAAATTCATTTAAGTTAAATATTATTTATTTAAAGATTATATTTTATTATAAATTTTTTTCTTTAAATAAAATAATAAATAAATTTATGCCGTGTTCTAATATGAAACACAATGTTTAGATTAATAATATTTATAATAGTTATAAATTTTATTGATATTTCATTATAATGTTTAATATTAATTAATTAATGTTTCTAAAAAATTATTATTAAATATGATTTATTTAGTTTGTATTTTTTTATATTTAAATTTGTAAAGTAATTATTTTTAGTATTTTATTTGAAAATAATAAATATTATAAAAATAAATAAATAAAACAATACTATTAAAAAGTTATAGTAGTTTAATAAATTAAAATAATTAGCATGGTGGACTGCATAACAGTGATTGATGTTTTTCCTTTCTTTTACTTTTTACTTTTACTTTTTTTGTTGGCATTTGGCAGTGTGCTTTGGATCCTTTTAAGATATTTTTATTTTTATTTTCATTAATTCCTCTAAGATTCCCTGTGACAAATAAGTAATCACGTGCTTTCTGCTGTATCCTCGATATACGTATTTAATTCTTTTTCAGCATCATCACGTTGCTAACGATAAAATACTTTAGCAGTTTTTTTAATTTTATTTCATATAATTAATAGTTAATATATTTATTTTTAATTTTTTTATTTAATTTTAAATAATTATTTAATATTTTATATCTTAAAACATTGTTAATATTACTTTTTTTTATATAGATTCAAGAAATTTATCATCTTTTAACAAAACTTATTGTCAATTTTAAAAAAAAATTATATATTTATTATATTTGTAACTCAAATTCATAACATAAATTGTAAATATGAATTTATTCGAATGTTTAAATTGTAAATTTGCTAAATTATGAATTTTTTTATATATAATAATTAGTTTTATGAGTTTTATTTGATGATAATGAATTTTTTTTGTTTATCTAAAATATGATAATAATAATTATATTTTAAAATATAAATTATTAAATTATTATTTAAAAATTAATAAAAGATTAAAATATCATGTAAAATTAAATAAATAATCAAATTAATAAATAAAAAAATTTATTCTTATCTAAAATTAAATTAAGAAAGTAATAATATATTTTACCTATAAAAAACAAATAATATATATAGAAGATAGCTTACTAACTTTGTTTTTAATTTATATATATATATTATTTTTTATAATTTTGTCTTTTAAACAAGAGAATAGTTAATATTTTGTTCGCACTATTTATTGTTGGTTGTAGAATAAAATGAAAATTAATTATAATTAGAAGTATATTAATAAATATAATTAAAAAAAATAAAAGAAAAACAAATAAAATTCTTAAAACAATTTTACATTTAGAGATTGAGGTTATAGCATTTAAGTTAAAAACATCAAAAATATAGTTTCTTTTCTATGGATAAAATGATGTAATTATCATATAAATTCACATGCAACTATAAGAGTTATTAGAAGGCAATGTTCCACTTGACAATTTTAACATTTATCAACTGAAATAAAATTTAAATTTTTTTTATTAAGTGTTTAAATGGGTCTTATGCATAAGTATCACTTATTTTATACTCACCCACTTTAAATTATATTATATGTCATTCTACTTAAATATATTTGTCTCAACTTCTATGTGATTTCATATGACGTAATAAACCTCAAATACTTTTTTTAATTTATTATGGCTATTACATTTTATTATTTTATCCTTTCTAAATTATTTTAATTTGTATTCCTTGTTCAATTATTGGATGATATTTTTGTAAAGTAGTATATAATTTCATTTTTTCATACAAGCATTAACTATATTTTTTTAATTAAAACTATATTTCTTAATTTGTATAAAATTACTAAATTGACATACAATTTACACGAAGGGAGTAGTTTTTTTAATAATAAGCACCATTTTTTTTCATTTTTGGATAGCTAACAGTCTTGTTTGGTAACTCTTTTTTGTTATGAGCTGTTTTTTTTTTTTTTTAAGTTTATAACGTTCTTTAAAAAACTATTTGAAATAGCATTTGAGGTTTATAGCATTTTTTTTATTCCACTTTTATTATCAATGTCTTAATTGATTTTTTTTAAAATATTAATAAAAAATATATTTTATTAAATAATTTTTTATTTAGTTCAAAAAAATAGGTTCAATAATAAGACCACCAAAACAATAGTTGTAGGTCTCTAAAATTAAATACATTTTTCAGTTAATAAAAATACCTATTTATTTCTCACTCAATAAAAATGAATCGTATTTTAGAACAGACACCCATATTAAATGTTTCACGTGTCTCAAATAGAATTATCTTCAATAACAAAAATCAATAAATAAAAAATGGGTCATATTGTAAACCAAAAAAAAGCACATCATATTTGAATATTTTATGAACTAAAAATAATATTTTTTCTAAAAAAGAACTAAAAACAATTAAATTTTATTTAAAATTAATACTCTCATAATATATATTAAATCAATTAATTATATTATTATTAATTGAAAAATAAGTAATATACAAAATTGATTATATCAATTTAATAAGTTATTTTATACTCTATAGCATCTAAAATAAATAAATTTTATCCAGTGGTTTAAATAGTTGGTTATTTATATAAATAAAAAATTGATTATTTGTTGTAGTAATTTTACTAAAAAATTATTATAGGTTCCGTAATGCATTGGGATGGACATGGCCCTGATTCAATCGCTAATTTTATAAAATACTTCAAATAAAATCTAATAATTTATCAATTATAGGTTAATAGTTACTTTATCTACAATCAATTATATTCATCCGTTATCAAATAGTTTATATGAAATATGTTATTTTTGTCAAACAGAACTTTAAAGCTTCGATGTGCAGCTCTATGTACTTCAGTAGTTAATTTACACATTATGCAATTAAAAAAAATTCAATTAGTCTATTTTTTTAAAATAATTGAGTCATTTAATTATTTAGCACATATTAAAAAAATGTAAATAAAATAAAGAATATTACTTCAACTAAATTATATTTATTAATTATTAATATTATAAATGTATAATAAAAAATATTATATTAAAATTTATGCAAATAGTATTAATTAAATGATATATTTTAAGAAATAAAATAATCATTATTTTTTAATAATTACTTTTACAAATAAATTAATTATTGTAGAACGGAAAAATAATATTTTATTTTCTTGCATAAATCATAATACTTTATAAAAACACAATTACTTTATTAAATTTCACTAATAACTAGTACGTTTCAATACTATTTATTTATTTCTAATAAATTTATCAAACGGAATATACCGTAAATATTATCATAATAAATTATAAAACTACAAGATTCAAATTAGAAATCTAAATATATTTAATTTAATAATATAAATATTTATAAATTAAAATAAAACTTAAATACCGAAAATAAAATATTTTGATCTATTAAAATGTGACTACTATCCATTATAGTGAGTAATTTTCCTATTTGTAGAACCAAAAATATTGATATCTATTTAATAGAGATGCTACCTTAAGCATAGTACTTGACTTTTTATAATCAAAGAAATATTAGTATCATATGTTTGGATAATATAATAAATGTACTTAACAATTTAAAATAGTGTTTATATTTAAGGATTTTTTTGCTTCACAAGTAGTGTTTATATTTAAGAGTAGAGGGAATAGAAATTTTTGTATTAAAAAGAATAATTTTTTAAAACCTTTTCTTCGAAGAGCAATTTTAAACTTTTGAAACATTATTTCTATATTTAGAATTGTAAATATGCTCTATATTCTACAATAGAATTTAATTTAACATTATATAAATATTAATAATAATAATTTAAGTAAATAATCTTTATAAAATGTTGACATATTTACTATTACCACCATAAATAAAAAGTAGAAGATAACTATTTGAGAGTGATGCAAGCAATGCCATTAGAGACCATGATTATAAAAACTTAATTAATATGACATTAAAAATGGTTATTGATTTTATGACTAATCTTTTACAAATGAATCATTTATTGAGACACGAAAAGAATACACTAATAATTAATAAAAATAATTAACAAAAATATTTATTGCATGTCATAATTTATGTGAAATTATCATTTTAGTACGAATGAAGTACTTTCTGTATTATACAATAACTATAATTATAAAAACTTCAATTCCAAAAATAAAAACATAAATCAAATTTTAGCGCAAGGATAATTTTGTCTTTCAAAATTAAACAAACTTCTCTCTTCTATCTATATATATAGTTTGTAGTCATCAAAATATTAATATAAACAAAACTAAAACATAGGTATGCACAAACTGGTGTAAGTACTTATGTTTATCTTTCATCTCCATTGAATGAGAAGATAAATCTATGAGACGCGTTGAAAACTCGTGTTTCAACTACAAAATAAAAAATCTTTATATAGAGTATGAGTAATAAATACAAATAATGATATGAATAATTACATGATATTTTATTTAATTACACAATTTTATTTTTCAAAACTCTCCCTGAAGCTTGATCGTATAAATCAAGCAGACCAAGCTTGCTACATATATAACTAACTATAAGACATTGCAGCGCCTTTGTTAAAACATCTGTCAATTGATTATTGGAATTGACAAAACTAGTAATAATGTCGCCTGATTCGATATTTTCTAAAACAAAATGACAATCTATCTCAATGTGCTTCATCCTCTCATGAAAAATAGGATTTGAGGCAATGTGCAATGCATATTGATTATCACATATTAGTGTCATTGGGCTGACCTCTTCAAGTTGAAGTTATAGTAGTAATTATTTCAACCAAATGACTTCACATGTTACTAGTGTCATGATCCTGTATTCTGGCTCAGCACTGGATCCTGCAGCAACATCTTGTTTCTTATTTTTTCAATATATTAGATTTCCTCCAACAAGTACACAATACCGATAAATGGATCACCTTTCAATGGGTAAGTTTGCCCAATCAACATTTGAGTAACCAATTATGAGTATGTCTTTTATCTTCATAAATGAGACATTTTTCATAAGCATTTTTTACGTATTTAAGAATTCGAATTACAATATTCACATGTTAATGGTAAGGAGAGTTTATTAATTGACTTACCACACTAACAACGAATGAAAATGTCATGGCAAGTGATTGTGAAATAGTTTAATTTTTATATCAATCTCCCATATCTTCCTAATTCTGATAGAGGTTCCCCTTATTAGGTAGGAGTTTGACATTTGGATCAATAGGAGTATCAACTAACTTGTCGTTCAATATATTTGTTTCTACAAGAATATCCATAGCATATTTCCTTTGTGAAAATACAAGGCCATCATTGGATTGAGCTATCTCAATACCAAAAAACTAATGAAGTTTGCAGAGGTATTTAGATTGAAATCGATTGGAAAAATATTGCTTCAACTGGAGTATTCCTTGTCGTTCACTACCAGTTATGACAATGTCGTCCATATAAACAATAAGATAAATGTACCATTGGACTGGATGACAATAAAACACATAATGATCAGCTTCACTAGAATCATACAAAACTCTTGCACTACTGAACACTTACAGTTAAAACATATATTGTCCATATAGATTTGAACTTGTAAGCCACACACAATCTTGCTCTTGCTCAGGTCACATAAATAGATAGAGCACACTACATAGAAATGAGCATAGAATAAAAATAATGTAATATATGAGATTTCAGAGCTTCCCAATCCAACACTTATTGAAACCGCGGATTACAAATCAAGATCTTTATAAAAACAATAGCCATATTCTTAATGTCAATTATCATATTTTATTTAAATTTTTTGTAACACTCTTCAATTCTATGCAATACTCCCTAATGTAGTGGTCTGTGTATTTTTTCTCTATGGTCTATGTTGTGAAAATCTCTTCTCCAAAATTTCTATCCCACACTCCAACCCTTTTTATGGATATTTATAATTAAAGAAAGATGTGTAAATGATTCTTATCGATCGTTGACCTTGACTAGTAGTAGAGGTGAAAAAAATTGATGCCCCCTCTTAAATTATGCAAGTTGAAATTTTGTAATTGATCAACTTCGGTTTCTTTTAATTGGAGTTATTCAGCCCTTTTTATTTAAATGTTAGACCCAACAATTTACAAACTCAAACTTTTGATATTTCTTTAAGTAAAAATAAAATTGGATATATATATATATATATATATATATAGTTGGAGATCCGTTGATTCTAAGAGTAATTATGTGATGAATTACTCCGTTTTTATAATTTAATATAAATGACGAATTCTTGTAAAGTCAAGATATATTTTAGGGGTGGGTAAACAACCAAAAGTTGAATTGGTTTGGAGCACTTAATCGAATCAAACATTTTTGAACTAAATTAATTCATAAAATAAAAAACTAAAAATTATTTTAAAATTAGTTTTTTGAACTTAATCGATTTTAAATAATAGAGGTGAAATGTAACCATGACTTAGTTTTAAATTTTAATTATAACAAAATCCTAAAACTCTAAAGTCAGAATCAATGTTTCGTATGTTAAAAACTCTAAAATTAAAATGAAGCCATGACCAATGGACACCGTAGCGAATAAAACCCTAATATTTTTATTTATTTATATATTTAAATGATATTTAGTAGAATTATTTTGCCTCTAAAATTAATTATAATTTAAAAGTAAGATTTATAGTACTTTTTATTGCTAATGTGATTTTTATACTGAAGTTTATTATTTAACTTGGTTCATTTGAATATATTCAAACATCAATTTCTTTACCTTTAACCAAGTTTTAAACAATTTTTTTTTAATTATGCATATCTAAAACACACACCTAAATTTTTAAATTCATGGTTAAATAAATTTTGGATCGTATAAGATCACCAACATTTAACAAAATATTCACCCAAAAACATAGTTTCCCTCGTAACCTCGTTCTATTTCATAATTACCGCTTTTCCCGCCATTTTCTGTCTCCGTGTAATATAAAAAAATCGAAAAATAAAAAATAAAAAATAAAAAAATCCAAAACCCAGAAACGAAAACCTACGAACATTGCAAATGGGCATCAAGGATCTTCTCAGATTCATGAAGCCTTACGTTGAACCCATTAACATTAAGAACTATGCTGGTAAACGTGTAAGAATAAACCATTTTTCATTCAAAGTTTTGATTTTTGCCCCAAAATTTCATATGGGTTGTGTTCAATTTTTCATTGTTATAGCTCATTCTCATTCACTTTGAAAAATTTGCAGGTGGGTATTGATGCTTATTCATGGCTTCACAAAGGGGGTAAGTAAAAATCTGATTTTTTTTCTTTCAGTTTTTGAAATTCATTCATTAGACATGGATACTAACACAAACACAAACACTACACTGATATGTCAATACCAATAATAGTTTAAGAAAATTAATTAATTGAATGTAATCAATGTGACACTAGAACACACATTTGATCAGAGATGTCGGGGCTATAT
Organism: Cicer arietinum; assembly: GCF_000331145.2. Taxonomy (NCBI): domain Eukaryota; kingdom Viridiplantae; phylum Streptophyta; class Magnoliopsida; order Fabales; family Fabaceae; genus Cicer; species Cicer arietinum. The sequence continues at coordinate 25,953,503 of NC_021167.2, forward strand.
AGCTCATTTTGTGTTGTTATTGCAATTTGAAGAGTTTTATTTAATTGAGATTTTGATTTGTCTTTTTGTTTTTTTTAGCTTATTCATGTAGTATGGAGCTGTGTCTTGATTCTGATAGTGAAAGGAAATTGCGGTACATTGAATACTTTATGCATAGAGTGAATCTACTTCGGTATTATAAAGTAACACCAGTTGTTGTTTTTGATGGTGGCAATGTTCCTTGTAAGGCAGCAACTGAGAAAGAGAGGAATAGGTATTTCTATTTTTATTTTTCAGTTGAAGTTTCAGATTTTGAGTCAATTTTGTTTTTGGTGCATGATTGGTTTCATTATAAGATTGACAAACTCACATTAAGTCACCGTGATTTTGCAAATTTCACTATGAAACCAAACACGCACTTAGTTATTTGTTGGTTTTATATTTCGGTTTATGATGTATGTTTGATTTGGTTGTTTTAGAAAAAGAAATGCTAATCGTGAGTTGGCAATGGCTAAGCTCAAAGAAGGGAATGTTAATGCTGCTTCCGAGTTATTTCAGGTTAGGAGCATTTTTTCAGTTTTGAAATGAAAAAAAAATAATGGTTATTTAAGAGGTTATTATTGCTTATGTTGTACCGACACTTAAAGATTGAAGGTATTATGTCTTCAACACGTGTTAGTGTTTAACACTGATACATGTACTTACAATCACTTGTGTTTTTTTATATTATTATTACTAGTGTATGTGACCGGTGTCTGTCTCAAGCTTCATAGATGTTGACTACACCATGGATTTTGTCTTTTAAGATGTTATAATAACATTGTTATTGCATGCCATCTAAATTAGATGAATCCTAGGCTTTACTAGAATAGTTATGACTTGTCAAAAGAGAGAAATGAATAAGGTATGTGGAATGATGCCAATTTCTATATTGTCAAATAATGTTGAGTATGACTCATAATCGTTGATAAGTGGGCAGGCGTTCGAGCGTCCTGAAAGCACCTGCCCTTTAGTTTTACTCATTTGTTTGTGGCGTTATGACTAGGAGGTTTAGGGTGCAGGGGACGAACCCCTAGCAGTATCGTTCAGGGGTAAATTTATAAACTAGATCATAATACTTAAACAAAGCTTTGTACTCTAACTCTAATTCATTGCTAAATAGAAAAGTACGGCAACTACTCTGTCATTGAAGATGTAGACACAATTGACTGAATTTCGTGACAGATAAGATGACAAAAATTTATTGTATTTTTCGCATAATAATGCTTAATGCTTATGCCTATGAATCAAAACAATTGAAGCATTTTTTCTATACTTTTTGTGTAGAGAGCAGTGAATATTACTCCTCATATGGCTCATAAACTAATTCAGGTATGCTATAAACAAATGATTTTACCAATGCTATTCATGAACAACACTCTTTAAGTAATGTACATTTTAGAGTAATTCCTTCATGTAATTGTGTTGTAGACTTTGAAATCAGAGAACATTGAGTTTGTTGTAGCTCCATATGAAGCAGATGCTCAGTTAGCATACTTGTCCAACCTCGAAATCGAAAAAGGCGGAATTGAAGCTGTGATCACAGAAGATAGTGATCTGATAGCTTATGGTTGTCCATCTGTAAGAACTTCTCCAAAACTATGATCTTGTGCGTCGAGGTTTACTGTTTTCACGTCTCGGTTTAGTTACTACTTTACCATTCAATTTCATAGGAATTTAGTGTCTTGGATTGTAATCTGTAGTTGTTTTGAACAGATTATTTTTAAAATGGATCGTGAGGGGAACGGCGAAAGAATAGAGTTAAAGAAGGTTTTTTCTGTGGAATCTTGTAAACCATCGTTTCGGAGTTTTGATATGAAACTCTTCACAGGTGATTTTCTTGTTGTTTGTTGATTGCAACAATATCTGTTTAAAATTATGCATGTTTTTTTTGAAAGTATGAAACTTAGAATACTGCATAATTTTTCTGCATAATTCTTTCAGGTATGTGTGTCTTAGCTGGTTGTGATTTTCTTCCATCTGTTCCTGGCATAGGTGTTGCCCGAGCTCATGCCTTAGTTTCGAAGTATCGGAACTTGGATCGTGTAAGTTTGTTCTTATCTGTTAAAAGCTACTAAAGTAGGAAACAAACTGTGTTATGATTTCAGCAGAGACAATGTTGTTAATCGTGGATCAGACAATAATGATTTGTTCAAATTTCGCTTCGAGGTAGTGCTCTAGCGATGCTGTAGTTGCTATTTCATAACATTTTGTTCTAAATAGTGTATAGCAGAACAACCTCAATTTGTTCAAAATCTGCTTTTACTTTTACATGTAAATTTTTTGCTGATGTTTCCTCAAAGTCATTCTGCCTAATTTATCAGTCCTTTACAGATCTTATCTGTTCTTAAGTTCGAGAAAGGCGATCAAATGCCTGAAGGTTACGCCAAATCCTTCAAAGATGCACTTGCTGTTTTTCACCATGCTCGGATGTACTAATACTAAAACTATTTCTGATTTTTATATCGACTATTTATCATACTCGCCAATGATTATGTTTCCTTCTGAAATATTTGTGTAGATATGATATCAACACGAAAGAGCTCAAGCACATGAAGCCTCTACCAGAAAATTTTCTCGAGTCACTCGACACAAACCTCGATTTTTTGGGACCGTATCCTTGATTTATTGTATTTTGTCACCATTTTCAATATTCACAACATGTTCATTCTGCATCTTTTGCATCCATTAGACACTATTTGTGATAATGTTTATATTTAGCACTTGCACTTAGATTATATGTGATCATTTTTAATCTATGTGATTGTTGAACATGTAAATTTTTTTCCTTGACCAAGTTCTTCAAATGTAACTAGAGAAATTCCCTCAACTATAGTCATAGCAATAGCAGAAGGAAACTTGAATCCATCAACTAAGGAAGCATTTGATAAGTTTGAATGTTCTAGACTTCCTTTGCACCCTATTGATCCACAAACCATTGTTCAACACAAGAAAAGTGAAGTTCTTGCTCCATTTAAACAGGAGAATTGTTTTTCAATCTTTGGCTCCCATAACAACAGTGAAAATTATACAGGCAAGTCATCAATTTTTAGACTCATATGTTTGTTAAATTGCAATGTTTTTGTAAAATAATTTGACAACTTTGCATTGATAGTATAAAAAAGTTTTACAAAGACATCTAATCATATCGACTGAGTCGTTGTCTCAATTATAAAGACTAGGATAACTGTTAACTTATTTTTCCAAAGAGTATCGTCAATCGTTGTTGGAGTTTCAATTAACTTTTAAGCATCGGTCCACAATAGAATTCACACAATTTTCTAACATTGTATATTTATATTGTTATAAACATTTTATTTTGTCTGCAGTGACAAGGATCTCAGATAAAGATAAGTATTCCAATGAAGCATTGGCACTTGAGAAACTAATCATGCCATTGACAACAAATGAAACAATAAAGAAAACCATTACATCTAATGACACACCTTTGAAGGTTCCTAACAACAACCCTTTTAGAATAAGAAAACATGAAGAGGAAATAAATTTGGTTCAGAAAGAGGACACAATTGAAGAAATTTCAATTGTCAGCAGTGTGGAATATATTGATATTGATACTTACATGTCACCAAATAAATTTCAAGAAGAAGGGTCTAAAAATTTATCAAGGAAAAGGAAATTTGAGAACATTTGCTTAGAGAAACTTGAAGAAACTGATGAACAGGTTTCAGGAGTGACAGAAGTGGAAAATTGTGATGCTTTATGCTTGAATGTGGAGTCACAAGAGAGTGTAAAGTCTAAGATTAGGAATAATGTTGATTTGAAAGGAAGTGAAAAGAAATCCAAGATAAGCAACTCCAAGAAAAAGGGGAGCAACATTAGAACTATTCTGAATTTCTTTTCAAGAGTGTAATGATCATTCAATATCTATACATTCATAATTTTTGTCGCGGCTTCTTTAGAATTTATATATTTTAAGAAAGAGATTCATAATTTGCCAAAAAAAAAAAATTGTACAGATTACACTTGTAACATCAACTATGTAGCACTGACATTTCAAATTAAAAATATGTTTAACATTGACACAACACTTATAGGTTAGATTACATTTAACCACTTTTATTTTTTTTAATTTACTATCAGTGTTTGCATTCACGATTTTTGTTGAGGTCTCTTTAGAATTTTTTATATATTTTTCAAAAGAGATTCATAAATTGCCAAAAGAGTGAACTGATCACATGTGTGTAACACCAATTATGTACACTAATACTTCATATTAAGGCATGTTCAACACTTGCACATTATGTTACATTTAATCAATTTAATTTTTTTAATTTACTATTGTCATCTGCATGTGTTTAGATTAGTGCTTTGTAGGACACAAGAAGATATATATTTTTGAATCAAACTCATGATGATTTATTTAAAAAATCACTTTATTCCAAGACTTGCACTAATCAAGTCACATGATTACACTTGTAGAAAACCAAAGATAGGCTATTTCTTAGCAAAAACATGATTCACTACAAACATAGTAAACAGATTTTGATCTCATCTATTTACTTCTTTTTGGTAAGTAGCTGCTTGAACCAATAAGCTGACATCTTAGGGTATCTCTTGAGAGTTTTGAAGTCAACATAGACAATACCAAACCTTGATGTGTACCCTAATCTCCATTCAAAGTTATCAAGCAATGACCATGCATAGTATCCAACAACATTTGCTCCATCATCAACAGCTTTCTTTAGTTGACTCAAATAACCTTTGTAATAGTTTATTCTTGTAGTGTCATGTAAACCCTTGGAAAATGTTACATTACCAGGGTCATCCATGCCTACAAAATCATTAACTTTGTTACATGACATCAAAATCAAATTTCATAATTCTTTCAATTTTTAATTTTCATCTTTACAAATAAACAAATTTTCGCTTTCATTGTTGTTTTAATTTAAAAAAAAAAACAAGAACTAAAAGCTAAAACCAGTATAATTGCAAAGCGAGGAATTAGCCTAAGATGTTACCATTTTCAGACAAGATCACAGTTGGATTTCCATAATGCTCCTTGATGTAGATTAATGATTTGTACAAGCCCCATGGAACATTGTAAAGCCAATATGAATATGCCTGCAAATAATAACTTATAAATAAGTAATTGCATGATTTTTCGAATAAAATATTTTTAGGATTTAATTTATATACACAATCAATTAGTGTAAAGATTTTGTTTACTTTGTCAATCAAACCTAACAATCAGATCATTAAAAATATTTGACGTTAATAATAATTACTTGCAAAATCATGATTACTTGTGATTTGTTGATACTATAATTGTTTTTACACTGACAATGTTTAAAAATTAAACTCTTATATTTATCACATTTAACTTTCACTTGTTTAAAACTTACCCTTGGTCCAACAGGTACTCCATTCTTTGCATCTTCAATGTTCACCAAGAAAATCAATGTAAGTCATTGAAATTAACAAGAAAAATATATATATTTTTTAAAATGGTTTAAATTAAGGAAGCATTATCTTACAAGCAAACCCTACATTCCAATCCATTTGATAGCCAGGGACTTTAGGTTTTGATTTATGAGGATCATACATATAGTAAGTAGTATACTGATTGATACCAACAAAATCAATAGACCCCTTCACAAGTTTAACTTCCTCCTTAGTGAATTTTGGAAGTCTATTCCCAACAATATTTTGCATAGTTCTTGGATATTCACCATAAACAAGGGGATGAATGAACCTATGGAAATTAAACATCTTAATTACACAATCAAAAATAAACAAAAGGACAAAACTTAGGTGCAGTTGTTGTGACATTGTTCGTATTGTTATAGTTAAAGAACAATACAAATATTGTTGTGACATTGTTCGTGTTATTATAGTTAAAGAACAATAAGAACAATTTATATAGAACTGCACCTAAGTTTGTCATAATCAAAATACTTAAACATGTATTGGAGGAGTTTAAGTTCGTGTTTGAATAAGTTCATGTTTGAATTGACAATTAATTTTACAAAATCATAGTAACATCGTGATTCTTGTAAAATTCACGGTTAATTCAAATATGTACTAAGAAAGCATAAGCTAAAGATTTTTACCATCCAACATGAAAGTCTCTAGCTCTTTGGGCAGCATAGTTGTCAGCTTTTGATCTTGTAAGAGGCTCATACCAAACAAAATCCAAGAGAATTCCAATCCTACCCTTTTGCTTTTCCTAAAACAAGCACATTCATCACCACTACATTAGATCCTCAAAGCAATTGGTTATTTGGTGACAAAAATTAATTTGAATATATTGAATTTGTAAAAGTAATTTTAGCTAAAATGAATTGGATATAAAGTGATTTATATTTGAATATATTTATGTAATAGTGAGTTGAACAATATATTTGAATACACATAGTGCATGTTTTAGCTAGCCGTGAGTTTGGCAGAATCACAACGACCTTGTGAATTTTGCAAAAACAAAATTTTGAAACTTCAACAAAATCACAGTGTCAAAGTGATTTCATCAAACTTTATCATTCCAAACATGTTCTTAATCGAAAAAAGATTCAAAATACTAATATCACTATAATTTCAAACATGCACTTAATCGGAAAAGACTCAAAATACTAATATTACTGTAATTTCAAACATACACTTAATCGAATCAAAATATTAATATTACTTGATATTTCTCTCTATATCTTTGAACAGCAGCAGCATGTGACAAAATCAAATTGTGAGCAACAATGTAAGGCTCAGTTCCTGAATTTCCAGCAGTACAATTTCCATATTCTTTTGAACACCTTCCAGGTGCAAAGAAACCATTATCATAGCCAAGAGCAGCAACAACTCTTGGTTCATTAAATGTCATCCAATTTTTCACTCTGTCTCCAAATGTCTTGAAACAAAAATCTGCATAATCTGCAAAATCTTTCCTGTGCAATTTTAAAAATATTCATCATTAATCAAATCCTTGTTGGTCATAATTATACTATTAACATGTGAGTAATATTAAAAATTGGACACGAATACAAAACGTAATCTTTCTGTATTTAATTTGTGTCAAGTTGTGTATTCCAAAAATATTACTCTTACCATATTAACATATTTCATCTATTTTTTTTCTTATCAAACTTACTTCAAAGTTCAAAGATGAATATTTCAGAAAAAAAAGCATGTAAAAGTTTAGCCTATTTATTTGGAGAAAAAAATGTTTTAATTGTAAATTATTTTCAATGTTTATAAACAAATATTTGAAAATAAAAATAAATTAAAAATGAGTTAGTAGTATTCTAATTAAAAGTGAAAAATAAGAAATAAAGACATAAATATTTACAGGTGAATGCTAAGGTGCACCGCCTTTATAGGCGGTCCATCGTGGACCAATACTTAAAAGTCATCTGAAACTTTAATGAATATCGACGTCATTCATTAGAATTAGAGTTTGTTTCATAGTGATAAGGGTATTTTAGTACTTACACAACATCATAGCTTAATAAACCTTTGTATCTCAGCTCAAGAGCTAAAGGAAGATCATAATGGTAGAGATTTGCATAAGGAGTAATGCCTACAACATTGGTTTAGAGAAACAAAAATCAAAAAACAATTAAAATTAACATTAACGTTACATTTCTTAATCTATGTAAAGTATTTAGGTGATGCTATATAAAAAATTACCTTTTTCTAGCAAGTAATCGATTAATCTGTTGTAGTATGCTACACCTTTCCAATTTAATTTGCCAGTTCCATCTGCATCAGCAATTTAATCAATTTAATAGGATTATGAATTTTCTTTATATAGTTTTGATCAAATATATAAAATAGAAGCATTTGTATTACTTGGAAAAATTCTGGACCACGAGATTGAAAATCGATAGGCATCAAAATTCAGCTTTGCCATTAGATCTATATCTTCCTGTAAAAAAATTAATAGGGAAATCATGAAGAACTAAGAATATAATCTTAAGAGTTCCATTAATGACAGTCCACGATATATTCAATCAGTAAAACTATATACAAATGTTAAATTAATTTTTATGATTTAATTCATATACATTGTCGCTCTGTACACATGTTTTTACATTGTTAATTGAAAATATAAAACTTTTTACACCAACAATATATAAAAATTAAACTTTAGTTTTCATAATATAAAGAGATGTCTACATAAATAAATAGTGACATATAATTGAATGATTGTGTGTGATCAAATGCACATTATATAAGACTAATTTAATTGGCACACTTAATTTCCAGCCACAAATTGTAAGATTTATACAAAGGATTGCTTGTAACAAAGGTTAACTAATTTAAATTAAATCTCTAATGTTTAAATCAAATCACTTACTTTGTATCGATGATACTGATCAACAGAAACATCTCCTGTGCCGTTATTTGCGACAATCCCTGAAATGAATTGAAAATAATAAAATATTTCACATTTTTCTTTTTATGTTTCATAATATAAGCAAAAATATGTCTAGAAAAATGAGTGTACGTGGTTTAAAATTTAGATCACATATATTCATTTTTTAATCTATATTTACTTATATTATGAGACGGAGAGAAAAATATATATGATTTTCTATTTTATGTACAAAAATTGGATTCAAGTGATTTTTTTAATATGTTTATACATATTTTATGATACATGAGAGCAATCCATTTTTTACAAATATTTCACTGTTTTTACATTTTTTTAATGAATTTCATTAATATGCATATACAGTGAAGGATTTTTTACAGTGCTAGTTAGTTATAATCATTTGATTTTTAAAATAGTTTGATATTTATTATATCTAACTTCAAAGTTATGTCAATAGTAGTTTATGATTGATTGATAGGGTACATTTTCGGCGCACCAAAATTATTTTATTTCTACTTGTTTTAAATTTTTTTCAAGTAATTCCCTGATAAATGTATTGTGTAACATGAAGTGAGATCTATATTTTAGATTTTTTTAAATCAGTTATAATTTTCAAAAGATTATCTTTTATTGATTCAAATTTAGATGTCTTTCAACAAATTTAAATGGAATTCATAAAATTTAATAGAATCCTTATGAATTTCCATCAACAAACAATGTGTTGGAATGTATGTGTATTAGAGAGTGCGTTGTAACTGACTATTAGCGAAAAGTATTTAGTTGGACACAGCTCCAAATAAAAAATGTTTGGCCACAAATACAAAAATAAAGAAAAATTGAAATAAGAAGTAATTAAATAATATGATTAAATTATTTCTCTTTTAATTTTTTCAATTATGTGTGTACGCCTAAATAACAAATGTGACCGCATCAAAATTAAAAGTTTATAATGATTCAATATTTGAAATTGACCGAAAAAGTAATTTTTTTTTACACTATATACAAATTAAATCTATTAAATCATTCCCACTCAAACCAATAAAATGATGGTTAACAGACACATTATGCATTTAACCACGTATATTATTTCATCAAAACAAGTTTGTCTTACTTCCAATAAAAGCATACTATTTTCTAAAGAAATAAAAACATACTTTTTTATATTTCTAATTATCATCATTCTATAAAACAAGAAAAGCAAATCAATAGTGACTTAAAAAGAAAATTTAATTTATATATAATTTCAATGTAAAATAAACCATTAGTTAATCGCATTACATTTTTAATAATTATTTAATAATATTTTTTTTAATTTTTATCGTAATTATTTATAAAATCACATGATTATTCCTGAATTATTTATTGTGTAATAAATAAAAATTAAAGTCATTATAAAATATTTGGAGCAATTAAGAATAATAAATTGAGATTAGGTAAGAAACACAAACCGGGTTTTTGGATGAAAACGTCCCAAATACTAGGGCCACGACCATCCTTGTGGGCCATACCCTCAACTTGATAAGCAGAAGTTGCCACTCCAAACACAAACCCTTTAGGAAACACTTCTCTACTCAACCCTCCAGTATCAAAACGCACCGTTTCATGCACTTCAATCCCATTAACTAAACCAACAACAAAAAAAGAGAAGAAAAACATGAACATGAACCATTCATGTTGAGAATCCAACATCATCATCTTCCAAATAACACTAGTGAAGTGAATGTTATCACATGAGTGAGATTGGTTTTATAGGACATTTTTGTGGACAATTTCAGTTTTGCCCATCAAAAAGACAAAAATGGATATAAATTGTATGTCGCTTTGGCTGTGTGTCATAATCATGGGACCCATAGGTGGACATGCACTCTACCTCTATACTTGTGCTTTTATTTTTTATTTTTTTCTATTTAATTTTTTTTTTATAATAACTTGCAAATTGATTAAGTGAATTATTGGTTTTCCGACGAGATTTACAAAATGGTTTAATGTCATTTTGTCAAATATATTATATTAGTTATTTTTAGAATAAAATCACAATGATTAAGTAGTTCAAATAATTGAAATGGTGAAATATCACTATGGATAAAATCGAAATAGTTTAGTTTTTCTTTTAATGATTTTTATTAATGAAATGAAAGACCCTTATTATGTTTAGGAGTAGTTAGTGAATAACTTCTCTTTAGCTTATTAGGTATTTGTTGTGTTTGTGATGTTGCTTTGTCATAAGTTCCATGAAAGTTTTGTACTTTATTACTCATGATACATCTTGTATTATGAATTGCTTTATTTATAAATCTTCTTTTGCATCATTAAAAAAAATTGTTATTTATCTTAAGATTTCTATGTAAGTCTATTTAATGGTCATTGTAATCAATTTTTTTATCTATACATTGGATTTATGCAAAATGATGAATAATGTATATATAACATTATCTGTACATATAACATGATAAAACACACACTAATGTATATCAAAATAGTCATTAGTCAATACTCTTTTTTTTTACTCAAGACTCTCTTAAACTTAAAAAATTGGAAACAACTATTTTGGTCTTTTAATATATAATATTAGTCATTATAGCTTTGCATTTGAACATTGAAATTGCAAATGTATTCTAAATATCTCAATCATTACTAATTTTATAAAATAAATGAATCAACACAAAATACATTTGAAAATTAAATTAATTAGTTGAAGATATATTTAAGAACAAAAAATAACCAATAAAAGACATATTTTTATAATTTTAATACTTTCAACGACTATTGTGATAACGTCTCATATATTCAACTATCAAAATGACTATTGTGACAACGTCTCATATATTCTCATAAGATAGTCACATAATTTTCTAAAAAATTAATATTGACTAATTTTTAATTTAGTTTTTTTAATTCTCCTTTTTAATCACTTGGAGTGTTAGTTCAATAATAAAAGTTTAATCATGTAATTTCAAGACCAATTTGAATAATATTAGATACAATTGTAAATTAGTCATTAATGTATGTTGCCACTTTGATTAATAAAAATTTCACCCTTCTTTAATAAAAAAATTATCACATAAAAATTTATAAAATTAAAGTATCACAAATATAATACATGTAAATTGATAAATTTTAATTAGTTAAATCAAATTTTGATTAATTATCTTACATTTTTTCACTCTTATTTTCTCTTCGTTTTCCTGATTTTTTTTCCATTTAAAAAGTGTGTTAAAATGTTCAATACAATATTTTGCCGGAGATTATAAATTATACTTTCAATTCGACCAACCATGTGTATTTAGGGTTTTTTATTATAATATCCTTTTTTTTTTAATACCAATCTACCCCACTTTGAAATTAATATACCAATCTGTCCTACTTTTTTGTCCCAGATGCAAGTCGCATCCTAGGGCTGCGACCTCTTGAAAGAAAAAATTTTTAACTGCAACACATGGTCGCATCCTGGGGATGCGACCTCCCACTTGGGAATTTTTTTTTTTTTTTTTTTGAATTTTTGGTGGATAAAATAATATATTTATTATATTTAATAATAATAATGGGTATATTAATAATTAGTATAATAATAATAATAATAATAATTTTAATAATAATAATAAAAAGAAAATTCTATTAATAAAATAAAAATACTTTTATTATTTAATAAAATAAAAATACTTTTATTTTAATATTATATATTCTTTTATTGTTGAATTTTGTTATTTATTATTAGATATATTATATTTATTATTATTTAATATTTTAAAAATAATTATAACATTAAAAAATACAAATTATTGTTATAAATAATTAAAATAATTAATTTAATATTATTATATAACTTTTAATAATTATTATAATAAAAAAACAATAATAATAATAAAAAGAAAATTCTATTAATAAAATAAAAATACTTTTATTTTAATATTATATATTCTTTTATTGTTGAATTTTGTTATTTATTATTAGATATATTATATTTATTATTATTAAATATTTTAAAAATAATTATAACATTAAAAAATACAAATTATTGTTATAAATAATTAAAATAATTAATTTAATATTATTATATAACTTTTAATAATTATTATAATAAAAAAACAATAATAATAATAAAAAGAAAATTCTATTAATACAATAAAATAAAATAATACATCAATTTTGAGTAGATGTGCCAGCAGCGTTTGGACAATGTTTCTTAGTATGACCAGATACCCGACATAATCCGCACTTTCTTGGGACTCTATCCGTAGTGTCCATTTCTGTTCTAATGCGCTTGGTCTTTGGGCGACCTTTCTTGACTCTTCGCATTAGTGGATTGTGACACACCTTAACACCTTCATATTGTGGCCAATATCCTTCGTTTGGTATCGGTTGGAACGCTTCACTGTAGACTTTAAGTACTGTTTCCACCTTGTACACATCGGATATAAGGCTCCAATAATCATATTTGATGCTAGAACATGCTGCTATCTCATGTGAACAAGGCATATGTTTAGCTTGATATTTTCCACAATCGCACCACTTGTTGGGAAGATTTATACTGAAATGACCAATTGGTCGCCCTTCTTTTGGAATACTGTCTCGTGGACCATGAAAGTGTGGTTGCTTCGATCAAAACAATCGACTCTATGACTATTTGATTTACGTATTTCCGATTTCATAAAAGTCATGCATTTTTCTGTGTATATCTGACCAGAAGCTAAAATTGATGCGTGTTGTTTTGCCATGGTTGGAAATAGTGTACCTGTTTTATAATATGTTGATTGGACCAAAGCAGTGATGGGAAGGTTGCGTGGTTCTTTTAATACTGCGTTCATCGACTCCACAAGGTTGGTGGTCATCTGACCCCAACGACTACCTCCATCAAATGCTTGAATCCAATCTTGTCGCAGTATATTGTCTAACCATTTCAAAGCTTCTGGGTTTACGATGCCAATTTCTCTGCGGTAGTATCGATATGTAGACTCATTGATTGAGTAAACTGTGTTGAAACAACAGACAATGCATTATTACACTAATTATAAAACTTCATAATTTAATTTTTAATTAATGATAAAAAGTAAGAATTAAAGTATTACCCATAGAAATAACCTTGTTCTTCAAAGCATTATCCTTAAATTTCCTTGCAAAATTTTGTGCAATATGTCGGACGCAAAACACATGCTTTGACGGAGGATGTTGCCACCCATTATTTAGATTATTGTAAGCACTTTTGATAGATTCGTGTCTATCTGAAATCAAACAAATGTTGGCTTGTGGAGTGACGTGTGATCTCAAATTTCTCAAAAAGAAACTCCAAGCCTCTTTTGTCTCACCTTCCACAAGAGCATAAGCAATGGGAATGATATTGTCGTTCCCATCCTGCGCAACTACTACCAATAGAGTTCCCTTATACTTTCCGTATAACCAAGTTCCATCAACTTGCACAATTGGTTTGCAAAATTTAAACGCAGATATGCATGGAACGTAAGCCCAAAATAGTCTATGAAAGATTGTCATCCCATTTATCAAACCATGTTCATTATAAGCTGGGATTGTTTCCATTTTAATAATGGTTCCTGGAGCAAACGTTCGCATAACTAATAACCATCGTGGAAGTTGATTGTAAGACTCTTCCCAATTGCCATAAATTTGTTCGATTGCCTTATTTTTTCCCAACCAAGCTTTTCTATAACTAATTGTGTAGTTATACAAAGCCTGAATCTGAGCAATAATGACATTCACTTTGATTGAAGGGTCCATCCTCATAACTTGCATTATACTTGCACATATCATGTTAGAATCAAGCTTTGTATGATCTTGTGATAGTGCAGAATTTGTGCATGTATGATCATTCAATTTCCCAATCACCCACAATTCATTTTTTTTGCGTTTTGAAGCTCTACATCTAAACAAACAATTTGGATGTGAACAAATAATAACGTACCTTTCTAGATCTGATTTTTGCACCACAAAGTTCAATGATTGTTTTAGATGATAACGCTTGATTGCATGTACACATTCATCCTTGCTCTGAAACTTCATTCCAACTTCAAGAGTTCCATCTAAATTTGGGACTTCGTCGATGAACATGTGATCAAATTCAGTTGGTTGGTTTGCGGTGGATAGATTGATGTTCTTCATGTGGAATGGTGGATCGAATACAGGTGGGATAAGTTGATCTTCTGCTTCCATATCTTCATCAATATCATCATCGTCAGAATCACCAGATGATTCATCGAAGTATGTTTCATCATCTTCACTATAATCACCTAATTCTTCCTCATTGATATTATAATGGACACTAAGTGGAAGATCACATTGTGGACTTGTTGGGAGAGATTCGTGATAAAGTTGTTGGGAGACATTGTGGACATGTTGAGTTTGTTCATTAAATTTGGATGGTCAAGATTAAAGATTGAATAGATCAATTTGATTGGTCCAACTACAAGTACGAGGATTCATCATCAAGCATCCACAGCCATCGATTACACGAAATGAGCGGCTGAGATTCATCAACAGATGATCGTTCCCTGGCCCTGCGACCTACCAAAGAAGTCGCATCCTGAGCCTGCGACCTCTCAAAGAAGTCGTATCCTGGCCCTGTGACCTCCTGAAGGCTTCGCAATGTGGGGATGCGACCTCCCACGTGGCTGAATCTTAGCTCGCTTCCTGGCCATGCGATTTCCTATATAAACACCCCAAACCTACTTCAACCAACATCATCAAACACACTTCCTCTATCTTACTCTAAAAATCACTATCTTCAACTTCTCAAACACACTTTCTCCGATTTCTCAAACACATTTTCTTCAACTTTACTCATGGAATTATCCAAAAATCATAGAGCTGAATTTCGATACATTCAAGCATTTGTAAGTATTTTATATTAATTTCTTATATATTATGAATTTATATATTTTATATTTTATATTCTATATTTTATATTTTATATTTTATATTAATGTCTTATATATATAATATTTTATATATTATTAATTTATATCTTGTTAATTTTATATTTTATATTAATGTCTTATATATATAATATTTTATATATTATTAATTTATATGTTGTTAATTTTATATTTTATATTAATGTCTTATATATATAATATTTTATATATTATTAATTTATATGTTGTTAATTTTATATTTTATATTAATGTCTTATATATATA
>NC_021167.2:25971672-25974582 GCF_000331145.2 Cicer arietinum
ATTTTTATTTTATTGTATTAGTAGAATTTTCTTTTTATTATTATTATTATTGTTTTTTTATTATAATAATTATTAAAAGTTATATAATAATATTAAATTAATTATTTTAATTATTTATAACAATAATTTGTATTTTTTAATGTTATAATTATTTTTAAAATATTTAATAGTAATAAATATAATATATCTAATAATAAATAACAAAATTCAACAATAAAAGAATATATAATATTAAAATAAAAGTATTTTTATTTTATTAATAGAATTTTCTTTTTATTATTATTGTTAAAATTATTATTATTTTTATTATTATACTAATTATTAATATACCCATTATTATTATTAAATATAATAAATATATTATTTTATCCACCAAAAATTCAAAAAAAAAAAATCCCCAAGTGGGAGGTCGCATCTCCAGGATGCGACCATGTGTTGCAGTTAAAAATTTTTTCTTTCAAGAGGTCGCAGCCCCAGGATGCGACTTGCATCTGGGGCAAAAAAGTAGGGCAAATTGATATATTAATTTCAAAGTGGGGTAGATTGGTATTAAAAAAAAAAAAGGATATTATAATAAAAAACCCGTGTATTTATATATGTTTTCAATTATTTAGGTTTTAAATCCACTTCAAAGTAAACGGCAACCTTTTTTTGACAGCTCAAAATATACATAGTAGAATAAACAATAATATATTGAGAAGAGAATCATTGAGATAAGAACCTTCTCTCACAACAATGATACTTCATGCGCTTCAAATATTACTTCTTATATTTAAACTTAAATTTTTACATAAAATAACTTTTACATTGAATGTATTTAAAAATAGTTATATTAGACATTATAAAATTTATGAGACCAAAATCTAACTATAGAAACAAATATTGTCACTCAGACAAAATACGAGATCATAATTGTATTTTAAGAGATATTTTTTATTTATTTATAAATATTTTGATCTTATCATCCAAGTCACGTGGGAGCTTAAACTATCAACCATGGACCAGAATCAGTTATTTAGGGACAAAATTAATATCACGAGTTTGTCATTCTGTAACAATTATTGGAGGGCAGTTTCGTCATGTAGCCCTGGACCAAAATTAATATCATGTAGCCCTGGACCCAACGGTTGACCTTTTTCGCCACTAAAACTATGGTTGCTATGCCGGCGGTGATTGAGGGCGTGACTACCGCGGTGTTTTATTCATATGACTTTAATATCGTCAATATTTTAATTTAAAGTTATGATAAATATTTTGAAAATTCTAATTTTATAATATTTATTGTTTTTTTTTATTGATTTATATTATTAAGTTGAATGATATGATTTTTAGATGTATTCTTTTCAATTTTAATAACTTTAAATATTTGTATTATTTTCAATTGACATATTCTATTAATTTAAATGAATAATGAATATCAGACATCCAACTATTTGATTAGTATAAAATGAGTGTTGTTAACATACATACACCTATTTTTTTTATAAGTACATTAATAAATTATAACTAAAAAATAATTAAATATTTATTAAAAAATGTATGTTGCTAAAATACTAATATCGATTCTAAGAGTAAATGAATGTATGCTAATATCTCCCATATGTTGGAATTCAATTATGAGTGGTTAGTCCCACATTGACCAGAAATGGAGGCTATATTGAATATATAAGGAGAATGACCCATAAACCTAATGCCTTATGGTTTTGGGTTGAGATGTGGTGTCTAAGTCTCTTATGAATCCTTGTTTAGCCCATTCCGAATGTTGGGCTCCCTCAGACTCCCCAACTAGTGGTATCAGAGCCCGATTTGGCTTGATGGGGGAGCAAAAAGGACTTGGATCAAGCGAATCAAGTCTAGTGGTGGACCAAAAAGGACTTGGATCAAGCGGATCAAGTTTAGTGGTGGACCAAAAAGGATTCGGTGATCAAGTGGATCAAGTCACCATAGTCATAGACATTTACCAAAGTACCTACGTTCATTTTTTAAAATGAATACGTTAATAAATTATAACAAAAAAAATTCTCTATATTTATATCTTCGATGATTTGATTAAAGAAGTATTTATGTAATCAATGGTGGACAAAAACAGACACAATTCTAGATTAATTTGATTCAAGTACTTATTTTTGTGAGGGTCTTTAGTTGAAAAAACAAGTGTAGATATCTTTTGTTGGAACATATGTATGTTATAGTGTGAATTTAAAAATGTGTTGAAGTCCCACATTGGAAAAAAATATTTTTTGTAAATTTAAGTGGAAAGAAACTTGTTTTTTAAAATTAAAGTCCCACATTGGTAAGAATATTTTTTGAAATTCCACTTTGAAAAACTATCGTATTTGGTGTAGTTTCAATTCTATACATACTAAAGTCCCACATTGTTTAGAAAACATATGTGACTTTGCTTCTATCACTATATAATGAGTTTCAAGCTATTGTGAAAAGCACACCAAAGTTGGATGCTTTTCCCAACTTTCTCTTTTCTCCCTCTTATATTCTGCTCGCCTAATTTTTGAGCCACTTCTCCCCTTTCTTTCAGTCCCTTCGGTTTTAGAGCGGTTATTATGCCGCAGTCCCTTCGGTTTTAGAGCGGTTATTATGCTGCAGTCCCTTCGGTTTTTAGAGCGGTTATTATGTCGTAGTCCCTTCGGTTTTAAAGCGGTTGTTATGCCGTAATTCTTTCGGTTTTTTGAGCGGTTGTTATGCCGTAGTTCTTTTGTTTTTAGAGCGGTTGCTATGCCGTAATCACTTTGTTTTTAGAGCGGTTATTATGCCGTAGTCCATTCGTTTTTTTTTGTCTTTTTGAGCGGTTATTATACCGTAGTTATGAATGGTCATAGTACCATATTGAGAGTGACTTTAACTGTCATATTGAGAGTTGCTTTAACTGCCATATTGAGGGTGTAATTCTAG
>NC_021167.2:25975317-25993370 GCF_000331145.2 Cicer arietinum
AAGAGTTCACATAAATATGTAGTTAGAGAATCTAAGTCTTTAGATTTATTACACTTTGATATATGTGAACTTGATGAGACGTTAACAAGAAATGAAAGTGAAACGATTGGCATGTTAAGGATCTTTACAGCTGAAATTGAAAATCAATTTAGTATAAAGATTAAAAGATTCCAAGTATGATTTAGTTTATTTAATGAGTTTTATAAATTGTCTGGAATTATACATGGAACAACTACACCATAATTAAAAGTGAATGGTAAAGTTAAAAGAATATAACTTTTATTGAACTAGTTGTTGCTAGTATGTTTAACTCTAGTACTACATCTCATTGGTGTGAAGAAAATATATTGTTTATTTGCTATGTTTTGAATAGAGTTCTTAAATCTAAAAACAAAACATCTCCTTATGAGATAGTGAAGAAAATATAATTAAACTTTTATTTTCAAACATGGGGTGGTCTGGCTTATGTCAGAATCCCCGATCCCGAGCGAGTTAAACTCGCCAGTAGAGCCTATGAATGAGAATTCATTGGGTATGCGGTAAAGAACAAAGCGTATAGGTTTTATGACCTAAACGCAAAAGTGATCATAAAGTCAAATGAAGTTGACTTCTATGAAAATAAATCCCCTTTTAAATTGAGAAATAGTGGGGGCAGTGAACTTAGTCAAGTTCATGTGACAAGAAGCATTGAAAGCAACAAACAAGACGAAACAGAAACTCGAAGGAGTAAGAGAGTAAGAGTTGCTATAGATTATGGACCAGAATATATGACTTATAATCTAGAAGAGGATCCTACAAATCTTAAAGAAGCTCTGTAATCATTGGATGTAGATCTATGGCAAGAAGCTATAAACGATGAAATGGATTCTCTAGAGTCTAACCGAACCTGACATTTAATACACTTGCCTCTTGGTTGCAAAGCAATAGGTTGTAAATGATTATTGAAAAAGAAACTAAAACCCAATGGAATGATTGATAAAATACAAGGCACACCTTGTAGCCAAAGGTTTTAGACAAAGTGAAAATATAGATTTATTCGAGACTTTTCCACCGATCATTAGAATAACATCCATTAGAATACTCATATCACTAGCAGCTATTCTTAACCTGGTGTTACACCAAATGGATGTTAAAACAACTTTTTTAAAAGGTGATTCGGAAGAAGAAATCTATTATGGAGCAACAACAACCTAAATGTTTTGTAATTCAAGGACATGAATACAGGGTATGTATGTTAGATAAATCCATGTATGGTCTTAAATAAGCTCCAAAGAAATGGCATGAAAAGTTTGATAACTTTATTATATCGAATGAGTTTAAAGTGAATGAAAGTGACAAATGTATTTACTACAAATTTGAAAATGACATTTGCACTATCATATGTCTCTATGTAGACGAGATACTCATATTTGATTCAAACATTCATGCTGTAGATATTTTGAAATCATTGTTGTGTAACAACTTTGATATGAAAGACCTCGGAGAAGCAAATGTAATCCTTGGAATCAAGATTACTAGGTCAGAAAAGGGAATTTCTTTGGATCAATTTCACTATGTTGAAAATATCCTAAAGAAATATAATTACTTTGACTATAAACCTGCTTGCACACCGTATGATCTAAGCGTGAAACTTTTCAAGAACTCTGGTGAATGTGTTAGACAAACTGAATATGCGAGCATCATTGGCAGCCTCAGGTATGCCACTGATTGTACTAGACCTGACATTGCCTATGTCGTGGGATTGTTGTGCAGGTTTACTAGTAGACCTAGTATGGAGCATTGTCACGCTATGAAAAGAGTCATGAGATACCTGAAAAGGACCATGAGTCTCAGATTACATTATCGAAGATTTCCTACTATCCTTGAAGGATACAATGATGCTGATTGGAACATCTTATCAGATGACTCTAAAGCAATCAATGACTATATTTTAATATAGCGAGTGGTGTTGTATCTTGGAAATCAAAGAACAAACGATATTGGCTCAGTCAACTATGAAGTCTGAAATGATAGCACTAGCTACTACTAGTGAAGAAGCAAGCTGGTTGAAATGTTTGCTAGTTGAGATCCCTATATGGAAAAGATCTATGACAGATGCGTTGATACACTGCGATAGTACCGCGGCTATTGCGAAGATTGAGAATCGTTACTACAACGATAAGAAACGACAAATTCGTCGTAAGCACAACATTGTTAGAAAGTTATTTTCTAAATGAGTTGTTATAGTGGATCATGTACGCACTGATGAAAATTTAGCTGATCCTTTGACGAAAGGATTAGCTAGAGAGAAAGTCCAAAATACATCCAAAAGGATGGGACTAATGCCTATAGATAAATGAGTCACTTATGATGGTAACCCGACCTAAAAGACTGGAGATCCCAAGAATTAGGTTCAATGGGTAATAACAAGTCATAGTGATATGAGATGAACATGCTATGTTTTATATGAGAAGCATGATTCCTGAAGCAATAAAAGGATGAGATAATAGAAACTCTTAATGAGATCTATACTCTATATGGAGTGGGGTACCTAGTGGCTACAGGAGTACTCTTGATAGACTCATCTACGTGAATGTGGAAGTGGGGGCCGCTTCCTATGGAATTTCGAGGCATAATTCCTAGAGCATTCACTAGACTGGGATACACGTGCATGACCCTAAATGCACGGGCTTTTTAGAATACACCTAATGAAAAGGTTGTGTGTGGGTTTGATGTCAGAGATAGAGTTCAAAACTACGAGTTACTCTTGTTGAATCTGAATCCTACTCGCTATGCAAAGGTTCAAGTCGAAAGACACCTTTGTTTATGCATGATCTTATAGAAGCAGTTGATGCTATTTTAAGAGAAAAAAAATTAACTTGATGCTATTTTAAGCAACTTTTTTTAAATTTAAGTGGGGGATTGTTGGAACATAAGTATGTTATAGTGTGAATTTAAAAATGTGTTGAAGTCCCACATTGGAAAGAAATATTTCTTGTAAATTTAATTGGAAAGAAACTTGTTTTTTAAAATTCAAGTCCCACATTGGTAAGAATATTTTTTGAAATCCCACTTTGAAAAACTATCATGTTTTGTGTAGTTTTAATTCTATACATACTAAAGTCCCACATTGTTTAGAAAACATATGTGACTTTGCTTCCATCACTATATAATGAGCTTCAAGCTATTGTGAAAAACACACCAAAGTTGGATGCTTTTCCCAACTTTCTCTTTTCTCCCTCTTATATTCTGCTCGCCTAATTTTCGAGCCACTTCTCCCCTTTCTTTCTGTCACTTTGTTTTTAGAGCGGTTATTATGCCGTAGTCCCTTCGGTTTTAAAGCGGTTGTTATGCCGTAATTCTTTTGGTTTTTTGAGCGTTTGTTATGCCGTAGTTCTTTTGTTTTTAGAGCGGTTGCTATGCCGTAATCACTTTGTTTTTAGAGCGGTTATTATGCCGTAGTCCATTCGTTTTTTTTGGTCTTTTTGAGCGGTTATTATACCGTAGTTATGAATGGTCATAATACCATATTGAGAGTGACTTTAACTGTCATATTGAGAGTGGCTTTAACTGCCATATTGAGGGTGTAATTCTAGAACGGTTTTCTACGGTGCAGTGGAACTCCGATACAGTGAATCTGGGCTGTTTTATCCTGGGGACTTCGTGGTTGATAGTCTGCCTTGCACAATTTGAGCAGTGCCGCGAAACGTCTTAAAGAGAGCGACCTAGTCCGCGACTCAACCCAGTAATATCTTCGGTGGCATAAATTGCGAATTTTAAATAGTTTTTGAAACTCAAAATCCAACATCTTTTTTTCTAAAAGAAATGGAAAGATCAATTATTAATTTTTTGGGTGTATAAAAGTCTAATTATATATAAGATAAATGTCACAATTTTTACAATATATGTATTCATACACTAAAAACTTTAATAATAAAAAAATAGAAAAAATAATAAATGAAGAGGATCTTAACTCAAAAATAAGATGAATAAGTCACAAGAACCACTTAATTTAAAGTTTTAATCTCATCCGTCAATTTGAATCTAAGGGCTAAAAAATATTCTTGTCACTCTCAAGTACAAAAAAATATTTTTCCCATTAGTTCTATAGGTTATATATATATATATATATATATATATATATAGAGGGTTTAGACAATTATTTTTCCAACACCCATTAAACATTTTATTTTCTCTCCCATTTTTATATTTGTACACCTCTAATTATTGTATATTAATTCAAACATTATTTTTTCTACATCTCTCTTCATATCACATTACCAATATATCAAACTACTATCTATATTTCTTTCGTACTCATCAAGTAGTCAATTGAGTGAATGAATGTATACCAAACTTTTTCCTTTTTTATCTATATCTCTATTCTTATCATATACCAACATATCTCAACTATTAATCATTCTCTCTATTTATATTTCTCTCAAGTGTATGATGAATGTTGTAACACCCCGTTTTTCAAAGCGAAGGTATATTTTTTTTTTCTCTAAAAGTAATTAAAACCAAACAAGGAATTAAATCAGGAAATGCATTTGGATAAATAATTGAGTCATTATAATTTACAGGCAGCGGAAAAGTTTCTCCAATTATAAATCCAAACCATTTACACAACAACAAGTGGTACATGGAACCCACTCAAATAAGATGTCAAACTGACAATATTAGTATAAGTACAGTTTTCCCAACTAAAATACTCCAATCCAAAAAGAAGGACACCTAGTCCCTATACATCATCCTAATCTGATCATCCTACCAAAAAGCTATACACCCTGAGTGATCTCCACGCGTCCCGTGAGATCCTCCTAACGTAACTGCAGTCAAGCGTTCCCATCTCCATTCCCGTCCGTAGGGTACGAACCGGTAGGACCGTCCTAACTCTCATCTGAGGGCAAAGCCCAGATTTCCACAATAATTGTAAAGGGTCACCAACCAAAAAAAAATAACAGTTAACACATAGCAAATAAGTTTTTTAAATGCTCAAAATAACTTTTCAACTAGGCATGCACCTTAACAGGATTTCCAATATGCGAAAAGTTCATATAATACTTTGCCAATTAAAATGAGAGTAAAATGAAGTTCTTAATCTCCTAATTAACACATAACAAATCAAGACATGGATAAGTTAATGAGCAATCAAACATCTAACTCAAACTGAGGATTTTCACTGAGCCAATCGATTGGGAAATCGATTTGGTGAAGGATTTTAATGGAAACAGAATCCTGGGCTGAAATCAATCGAATGGTAAATCGATTGATTGGGTACTGAGCCCCTGACTTAAGGCCCAATCGATTTCCAAATCGATTTGGTGAAGGATTTTAATGAAAACAGAATCCTGGGCTGAAATCAATCGATTGGTAAATCGATTGATTGGGTACTGAGCCCCTGACTTAAGGCCTAATCGATTGGGCAATCGATTTCTTAACTGATTCTTTTGAAAATTGATTTCGAAATCGATCGGCTAATCGATTTTGTAAATTGGCCAAGTCCCTGTTTACCCATCCAATCGATTGGGAAATCGATTTCCCTGATCAGTTTTCCAAAAGTTCATGAATTAACTCAAGTCACTCCTAATCAAGTCCACAACCTAACACTTAGAAATTCCTACGCGATTACCACGACAAATGGGATTTTAAAAACCATCATACTTACACACAATCATTAACACATAACACTTAGCACCTTCAACGCGATTACCACGATAAATCAAAATTCAAAAACACACAATCATAAACTCAAATCAAATACGACTCGCGTGCCAAGCACCCTAATGCAATGCGTATATGCCAAAATGCATGGACTCGGAATTCCAAACCAAAACCCTCCTCGAAGGGCCGTAAATCATAATTGTACCGCCTATCGCAGGCCAAAGTACCAATTACCGAGGTGCCACCTATCACGGGTCAGCACGATTTACTAAAATGCGTAAATCATAAATGTACCACCTATCACGGGTCAGTACAGTTTACCGAGGTGTCACCTATCACGGGTCAACACGATTTACTAAAAGAAAAAGCGGGAATCGTAAACGTACCGCCTATCACAGACCAGTACTGTTTACCGAGGTGCCACCTATCACGGGTCAGCACAATTCACCAAAACGTAAATCGTAAACGTACCACCTATCACGGGTCAGTACAGTTTACCAAGGTGTCACCTATCACGGGTCAACACAATTTACCAAATGAAATGCATGAGCATACACAGACTTCATTCACAACAATCGTTAAGTAAATGCAGATATTAAAAGATTCCCCATTTTTAATACTCATTTGACTTAAACGATTTTCACAACAAGCATTAAGCAACAGACATATTAAGAGATTCCCCATTCTTAATACTCTTTTGACTTAAGCGATTTTCAAAACAAACTTTAAGTAACCGAGACATTAAGAGATTCCCCATTCTTAACGCCCAGTTAACTTAAACGATTTTCCAAAACAACATTAAGTAACCCAGACATTAAGAGATTCCCCATTCTTAATATCCAGTTAACTTAAACGATTTTCACAACACACATTAAGTAAACCGAGATATTAAAAGATTCCCCATTTTTAATACTCGTTTACTCTAATGGTTTTCAAATTAAAACATTAAGTAAACAAGACATTAAGAGATTCCCCATTCTTAATACTCATTTACTGAAACGATTTTCAAAAACGATAGTTAAGTAACCGAGACATTAAGAGATTCCCCATTCTCAACGCCCAGTTAACTTAAACATTTTCCTCAAATACACATTAAGTAAACCGAGGTATTAAAAGATTCCCCATTTTTAATACTCGTTTAACTCTAATGGTTTTCAAATTCCACAGAAACAAATTCAAACATACTTTCACATTCAAACCATAATTCACAACAACCACACCAATTAACAAACATCAAGTACGAACACACCAAATACAACGAACACAAATCACGCAACATAACACCCAGATACATCAAATTTCATTTACCACGAAACATTCATCACTATAAACAAAACCTAACTCTAAGGTTTTTACCCATAACGCACTAGTTTCGTTTTTCCCCAAATCGATACATTTAACCCTAACAAATTCCTTCCCACACAACTACAGATAAGTCCCTAATGCAAGCTAGAAGTTTGGAAGGAGCCCTTACCTCAACGTTAGCTTTAACGTGCGTTTCCGGTACCGCGAGAAATTCCGGTAAAATCTCCGCTCGCAACGCCGCTTCCAAATTAGTTCACTAGCACCGTAGCGTGGTGGTGAGCAACTTTCCCTTCTATCTCTTCGAGAAATGAGGTTTGGATCTAGAAGAAACGGAGGGGTTTGTGTTTGGATCTCAAAACCGTTTTTCTTCGTTTTTGAATCAAAGAGGAAGAGTGGAGTTACGAAAACCTTGATCTAACTCTCACCCAACCTTGGGTCACTAGTTTTGAAGAAAAGGAAGCAACGAAAATGAAAAATGGGAGAAGGAGGGAAATCGGTTCACGGTTCAGAGGAAGGAGATGGAAATTTGCGATTTTCTTTCCTTTCTTTTTCTTTCCTTTGTTTTTCCTTTCTTCCTTTTTCCTTCCTTCCTTTTATACTATTTTCTTTTCCTTTTCCTTCCTTCTAGTTTTCCTTTCTTTTTCCCTCCAAACAAACATATATAGATAATAAATATAACTTAACAAATATCTCAAAATATCTAGATATTTGTTAAATTACCGTTTCGCCCAAAACGCATAAAATTATCCGTAAAGTATTCACCGCAGTTAATTTCAATTTATTTATTGACGAGAAATTTTAATCGGCATCAAAATATCTTTTTGATTATAAAACTCCAAAATATTATTAACTTTGGCTTAAAAGCCTCCGAGCCAAAATCCAAAATACATCAAAATTACATAAAGGGTACTTTAAAAATATGGGTCTTACAAATGTATAGATGAACACATTATTTTCCATATATATAAATATTGAAATCGTCGATCTTAGCAAATAGTTAGTTTTTTTTTTAAGGGAGAAGTTGAACTCATTACCTATTTCTCACTCCAATTCCCCCAAACTGCTAAACCATCTTATGTCTCCTTTATTATATATGAATTATCTTATCGAGAAACATGCTTAAACACAAAATAAAGAGAAATAATTAAAAGAAATACTCAATTTGAAATTAATAGAACGAAAAATTATTATATAATTAAGATAAAATAACCATTTATAAAGTGTTTCTAAAGTTAACTAAAATTATCAACTTGCAACTAATCTTACATATCTTCTAACTTTATATAACTATCTCTAAGAGATATCTAATTATATGTAACTATCTCTAAACGTTCCACGTGCTAGTGGATAAGCTAGTATTGCAATAGACCAAAATTTGTTTCCACTTGCTTGTAGGTATGTTTATAAAGCACATTTAGCCAACTTAGCCTTCCCCACGAAGGTTGTTGAAACTAAGCCAAAATATGTGCTCAATCTCAT
Organism: Cicer arietinum; assembly: GCF_000331145.2. Lineage (NCBI taxonomy): Eukaryota > Viridiplantae > Streptophyta > Magnoliopsida > Fabales > Fabaceae > Cicer > Cicer arietinum. The sequence continues at coordinate 25,983,745 of NC_021167.2, forward strand.
GTCTCTTTGTTAGGATGCACATGGGTTGCAAAAGCATGTATCTCACCAATTCAATAAAATCCAACCCTCTCATCATATCATGACCATACTCTTATCAAGTTGAACACTACATGATGAATCTATCTATGTGTAGTCACTCTCACTCAATTTTTTTGACTCATTCATTCAATACAATCAAATCCTTCTTCTACTTACTTCTCATCACCAATCATTGATATCAAGTTCATATCAAATGCCTCCCAAAATTCAAACACTTTGTACATACAAAATGGTGATAACTTTAACTCGACGCAACTTCTTAATAATGTTAGGTTTTTTTTTTGTAGTGTGAGATTTTAGCTGACGTTAAATCAAACTTTTGTTTTAGTGATATAATTTGTTAATTTGTGTAAGAAAAGAAAAACACATATCTTACAAGAATGCAATTTTATTTTTTTGTAAAAATTGATTAAGGAAGACTCTCATTACACCCTCCTCATATACAATGTCATTGACAACCATCAACCTCATTGATACAAAAAAAATCCTTGTAAAGTTTGAATTTCAACTCATTCGTTACATATATGTTAAGTATCTTTGGATTATAATTTGTTCTAAAAATTAAATATTTATCTTATAATTCATCTTTAAAACCTAATTAAATCAATTCAATGTTATGGTAGACTAATTAAAATATTTTTCAAATGAATTATACAAAAAATATTTTTATTAATGAATTACTACAAAGTATAGTAGATGATTTTATTTTGATTTAAACTGGGTTTAACAGTAATTAATTAATTTGCTAAAAATAATATCAAACAAGACTTTTGGGAATTTAACCTAGGTCTCTTTTAGAGGTGCAAAAAGCACCCTCTTCCTTTATATTGTTCTTTTCCTTTATGAAGATAAATTTAAACTTATGTTATAAAAGAATTGTTTGAATTTTGATACTATGAGCAATTGAGAATGAGATAGATACCAATATAACTTCAAGTGGTTGGTTCAATTATAAATAGAATAACCTTAGATTTGCATATTCCATATTCGAGACCAATTAAGTCCTTTAAAGAATGTTAAAATTAGTTTTAATATTATTTAAGATATATAGTTATAAGTTAATTCTGATTAAGTGCAAGTTGATTATATTAGTTTATTATTATTATTATTATATAAATATATGTAACACCGATTATAATGAATTGCTCAATTTTATATATCAATTCCAAAATCATTTATTATCGTAAAATACAAAAATATATTTTTTAGATTAATCAATCTAAAGATATATTTTAAAAACTTTTAGAACAAAAAGAAGTGAGAGAAGAAGCTACAATAAATACTTATATGGACCTTTTAGGAATCAAAACAATATAGCGTTTCTATTGAACCTGGGCTAAGCCCAAAAATATAGCCGAAGAGAAAGCCCAATGTGACTACAGCCCAGAGAGAATCTCAAAACTAAAGCCCAGTCACTAACAAATAACAACGTACATACATGATATTTAAATATGTTGACCAAAAAAAGAAGATTTCAATATTTTTTTTCTTCTTCATAAATATATTATTTTTTGTCATAAGTTCTGTAAATATATATTATCATTTTTTTGGTAATTTTTTTATTTAATTTTTAGCCTTTGCAGATATAAAACTTATTATTTTTATTTTAAGTCGTGCAAAATTTGTTTATATTAAACTTTGGTTCCTCTTACTTTTGTTTTAGTTTTATTTACAGAAATTAAAATCATATATTCTAAATATTATATAGATTATTTTCAATATGAATAAAATTTGTAAAAACTAAAATAAAGTTATAAAGACAAAAATAAAAACTAATATAATGCAAAGACTAAAAATAAAATAAAAATATTTTATACGACTAAAAGAAAAAAAAATGTTTGCAGTCACCGATAAACATATTTAAACCACATACGAATCATGCCTAAATCAGAAAAGAAAGGCGTGGAAAACCTTTAGTTGAATCAACGTATCTTTAATTCCTATTTTGTTATTAGAATTTTGCTTGCACCAAAATATTTATACAAAAAAATATTTCTACTAATATGAGAATATTTGAATAAGATGATAATGGTCACTTTCAGTTTAAGCAGCAGAAGTTTTGGAGGTTTAAATTTAACATTTAAAATGTAGTAATGCTAAATCTTTTGAGAAAAAACTTTGTCGCTCGTTGTAGTTTTACTTGATTCACACCAAATATTGATGCTTTAATTTTTAAATGACAGTTTAAGCTTTAATTGTCATTATTTATTCCAACTTTGACATAGATAAGAACTTAATTGCTTTGGCTATCATATTCTATTATCATGGTCAACATGGCCTTATCAATGGATCCACCATTTCTTATCTTTATTTATTTTCCACAAGTAAAATATAGAAAAATAATTGATTTAACTTTTTTTCTTTAACTATTTTCTTTATTATGTTAGGTTCTTCTCATTTGCTGACTTATATTTGATTTATACTAAACTTGTGACAAGTCTTTATCCTTGGAATAATTCAACTAGCAACAAGTCTCTCTCACCTCACCACATTAAGTGTAGACAATAGGAAATATCATGATATGAAGTTAATGTTCATAAATCTCTTGTGAAACCTATAAATGTCTCATAAATATGCCAACCCTACAAGTCCCAAATGTCCCCACTTTAAAACAATCTCCCTATACTCTGAGTGCCGATACTTAGTTTAATTGAAATTTAAATGAATTATACTGCTTCCTCCATTTTAAAATATAAATAAAAATTGATTAAAGAAAATTGATGTATTTAATTCATAATTTAAATTAAATATGTAAATTTTTTTATTCAATTTTCTTTATATTTTAAGACGAAGTAGTATTTTAGAAACGAATCATTAATTTTGTGTTTGTGATTGCAATATAATGACTTTCAAACTCCAATAATCTAAAGCTCTTAATTGTAGTTATTATCACAACAAATGGTGACACAATGAAAATAATACTTTCCAAATTTATGCATACCATTCTCACATAAATTCAAAACTCATGATTTTCGACTAATAGAAAAGAATGTATTACAAAAATTGAATTAGAGACTATATTAGTAGCATTTCTCTTTTATATCAAATACCTTACAATAATCTTAATCTCAATAACAACAAAAACTTGCATTCCTAAGCACCAAAAAGAGGGACAAAAATCTAAAAAATATCATATTTGAGATCAATATATTTTTGTTCTAATTTGAGTTACGAGATTAGCACAATAACATGCATACATAGTACCAAACAAATTAATAATAACAAAGAAAGAGACATAGTTGGTTGAAGGTTGAGTGATGAAGAATGATAATAAATTTCAGATGAATCAACAGCTAGAGGCATTCCATCACTATTTAGAGTGCATGATTTTGGTTTAGAGCCATTGGTGCTCCACAATAAAGCGCGAAGAACGTCAGAAACCGTGTGAATATAAGCCGTCCGATTCTTCGATAGAAGCCATGTCAAACCCATTAATTCACAATCTTTGTTGTGAATCTTTGTGGTCCTATCTTCAATTTTGCTTGAATTTGAAGTCTTTTTGTTAAGCTGCTTAGAAGTATTTATATTTCAATTAGAATATGAAAAAAAATGGTTGCATATAATAATTTTGAGTGATAGCACAAAAGAAAGTTTGGTGAATCAAAGCTTTTTTATGTAACAGACATTTTGGTTGGTGTAACATTTACTCAAAGAGAAATCTTTAGAACTCAACTTCAAAACTAAAATACTATATAGGTCACTACCTAATCAAATATTTAATTGTGTGACAACATGCAATTATTTATATCTATTTTATTTGTTGAGGTAGAAACTTAGAATAATATCTTGAAATATAACAAACAATATTTGTGACACCCTGCATAAGACATTTTTTATATGATATGGGATATTCTACATAAAATTGCAAGGAATTTAGTAGCACATGATAAGTATATGTGGCAGAAAGAAGAGTAAGAGATTAAAATTAAATTTCTATGTCAAGAAATCTCATTTATGCAGTTTTAACATTGTAGTATTTCCCTAATTCCATGTCATAAAATAGAAAACAAAGAAAATAAAACTATACCAAAAACATTTATAAAAAAAAGAAATCTAAATTTTTACAAAGGAAAAAAACTCACCAAATAGAGATTATTCAAGCACTTAGAACACCCTTCAAGACCTGAAAATCCCTTGAAAGTTTTGCTACTAATCAAACAATTTTTTTCCAACATTCTCACACTTTCATCACCAACAAGTTCTCCACTTTTAGTAACAGAAAATGCATCAGAACAGCTAAAAGGGTGCAGCCTAATTCCACAATAACAGTAAACTAAATCACAACTCTCATTTGGCTTAATCATCTCAATTCCTCTCAATTTCAATGCCTTTTCCAAACCATTCACACATGTTTCTGAGTCATCCGGCACCAAAGGCAAGTCAGACGACGACGACCACGACAAACTATGTCCTAACTCTCCAAGGGCAATGGAAGAGTAAGAAGAGTACAACCATGCTGCAAGAACAGGACAACAATGACGACGATGGAATTCGTCTTTTGTTGAACTACATGCACTTTTTATGCCATCAAAGAGATCATTTGAGAGGGATAAAGGACACCCTTTAACAAAAGATTGATCTTGGAATGAAGGGATTGTTAATGTTGTTGGATGAGATGATTGTGTTGGGAGAATAGGCTTTAAGGTTGATGTTTTGTTAGGATCATGTTGGCAACTCATAAAGGAAGGGAAGAAGAGAATATAGAGGAAAAGGGTAATTGATAATGACATGGTGATGAAGTGAGTGAATAGAAGGAAAGTGGAGTGTTTCTTGTGATTTGAAAAGAAGAGTCTAAGATTATATATTGAGGAAATAGTGACGTGGTTTCTGATTTCATCTGTTTGATTTTAATTAACAGTCAAGATTGTTTAAAATTAGATTTTTGTAAAACTCTTTGATAATTTTTTTTCTTGTTTATTGTTGTCTTAACCGACTAGAGAAATTAGTATTTGAAGTTGCACACAAAGGATATTCAATTTATCAATTTTATTATTTGATAAATATTTATTGCCCGATTCAATCTAATGATCCAACTTAACACGAACTATCCGGACTCTACTTTGACCTTGTTCCAAAAGAAATGAAAGGTGAGATATTGACTCATTTTATAACTTTTAATTTTTGAAATGTTGCATATTTTTGTTTATTTTATAACAAACTCAACAAGTCAATTCATATATTATTACTCTTACAATAAATTCTATACTCTTTTAACATGGTTAGACATTAGAGTTATCACATGATTGAGAGTGTTTCTGTTGAATGAGAGCACGAGACTGAGTGCTCATGTCTTAATTGCTTCCACCAGCAACTGTTGCAATCTTTATTCGTCTTTTTTTGTTCTTCTCTATAATCTTTATTCTTCTCTTAGACGTCCATCATGATCATGGAAAATGGAGTAATGATAATTTAATTGTTTTTTCTAGATTAGTTTTGAATATTTGTGAGTAATTTTTCCAATTTTCAATAAAAACGAATCACATAAGAGCATTTGCATGTGAAGTAAACATTAGTTTGTGGATACACTTAAAAGTTTACCGAGGTGATAAATTTTTATTAGTTGTTAAATAGATTATTCACAATTTAGACTTCACCTAATATAATTATTTATATATTAAACATAAAATAAGTTAAAAAGAGACAATTTAATAAATTTAACTTATGTTCTACATGAAATCTAAAAAATTAATTGTATTTAATTAAGTACATTTCTTAATATCCATAAAAATAATTTTTTTATGCTTATAATAATGACAGAAGAAAGTACTTTTTAACATATTATTTATAAGGTTTAATGACCATCACTATCAATGTAAAAAACTTTACACCGACACAAATCCAAACAGCTGATTGAGTAGTTATTTAATAATATTAATGATGATAATTGTAATTATCTAGTGAGATAATAAAATCAAAAGTTCTTATTCAATGTCAAGGTAAAATTAGTTTACAGTGACATTACATCATCATTTTTCTCTTATCACAACAACATAAATTAATTATGAAACCTATGACAGAAACCAGGAGATGAAGTTTGAGCACACAATAAAGTATTAAAATATCGAACTAGAATAACAGAAGTACCAAAGTCAGAACAAGAACTTGGATTGTACTAAATATTTAGCTTAGCAAATAAATTATTTAGAAACCATTGTAGAATAAAACCACCAAATATCTTAAAATTAGCTGTGTTTGAGATATTGATAGAATGGAGAAGACAATAAATTGCATAAATTCATTGAAATATATGGTCATTCATACCTCTTGATAATCAGCTCTCTTACATTATCTATTGTCACTTTTCTACTTTCAATTTCAAACTCAAGTTGAAATGAGCTAAGTGGATGATTCATGGTATTTAGAGCAAGCTCTGCCAAAGGAATATCTTCCTTGTAGACCTGAAAAATCAATTTCATTGCAATGAATCAAAACGTACCCCTCTTTTTAGAGCCCTTCTATTTATATCTCAACTAGAGCCTTTCTTAGAGTAGTAACTCTCACTTAATATCTTCCTCTTTCTCCCAGTGTACACATTTAGACCAATGCCTCCCCCAACCACAATCTTGCATGTAAACTAAAGATATCTTCCAAGAGGCTTCATGTGCTGGTTGCTTCTGTCATTGGACCAAGAAACTAGCAATGTTCAACTTCTAATCAAAACAAACATAATAGTGACCATCTCCACTAATCCTCTTTTATAACTATGAAAAGAAAATAAAAATTAGATGATCATATTCAAAAATTCAAATAACAAATTTAAACTAGAAAGCATCTCATCTAGTTTTACTTTTACATTAGACCTCTAACAACCATTTCTTGAAGAAGTTTTACTGCCTTATCATTCTTGTTGTTTTCAAACAAACAACGAATGATAATGTCGTAAGTTACAGCGTCAGGAATGCAACCATTGTCTTCCATTTTTGATAGAAAGGATAATGCTTCATCAAGTAAGCCCTCTTTACAAAGCCCTTTAATCATAACAGTATACATCCTAACATCAAAATGATATCCCTTAATCAGAAGATCTTCATAAACCTTTTGTGCATCTTTAAGCCTTCCACTTTTGCATAGTCCATCAACAAGTATTGTGTATGTACACATATTTAGCTGAATTCCCTGGTCTTTGATTTTCGTCAATAATGCAATAGCCTTGTCAACATGATTGTTTTTGCACAAAGCATCTAATATGGAATTGTAAGTGATAATGTCAGCAGGTTGACCTCTATCATGCATCTCATCTAAAAGATCCCAAACTTCAGAGATTCTCCCTGATTTGCAAAGTCCGTCGATGAGGGAACTGTATGTTATAGTATTAGGCGCAATATTTTTGAAAGGTATTTCTTTAAAAAGATACATGGCTTCATCCACCATTTTATTCTTACATAATCCATTAATCATAATATTGTAGCTACGAACATCAGGAGTCACTCCCTTTCGGATCATGATGTGGAATACATATTTGGCCTTGTTTACTTCATCATGTAAGAAATAACCATCCATTAAAGAATTATAAGTAACAACATTGGGTTTCATATCTTCTTTTATCATCATAGCTAACACACTTTTAGCCTGTTTAACCTCTCCTTCCTTACAAAAACCATCGACCAATATACTAAAAGTATAAACATCTGGGTTGATGTTTTTCAACGTCATTTCATTTATCATACCAACTGCTTCTTTCAATCGACCCACAATGCAAAATCCATATATTAAAGTACTGTAAGTGACAACATTAGGATAAATTTTCTTGACAATCATTTCAAAATATAAATCACATGCATCAATTACGAGTTTATCCTTGCACAGACTATCAATGATTGTGTTGTACATTACGACATCTGGCTTAACCGATAACCCTTCAATCTTTCTGAGCAATTTCATGGCAGCTCTTGTTTCACCTATTTTACATAATCCGTTGATCAAGGTCCCATAACTAACTTGATTAAGGTGAAATCCCTTAGCAATAACATCATCATGAAAGTGCAATGCTTTCATAACATTACCATTAAGACAAAGACCTTTGATAAGTGTATTAATTGTTATGGTACCAGGCTGATAACCAAGTTTGAGAATTTTTCACAATACAGAAAATGCAAAATTGAGTTGACCTAGTTGACAGAAACAATTAATCAAAATGGTCAAAGTAAAAATGTTAGGTTGAATTCCCTTGAATTCCATTTGTTGGAAAAGGGAAATAGCAATAGGGTAATGATTAATCTTAACAAGGGAAGTTAAAATTTGGTTAAATTCAAAGATGGGTTTGGTAGGGTTTAAATGGATGATGCGATTAAATGATGAAATAGCATCGTCAAGATTGTGAGTGAATGAAGGATTAGGGTTAGAGTGTAATAATCGAATTGGAAGAAAGAAAATGAGAGTAGGAACAGAGTGTGCATACCTTAACCTTAAAATTGACATTCTTCTTTTTGTTGATTGCAACCAACTAAACTCGTTATGTTCGATTCAACGGAATGAAAAAGGTTACGATAGAAAATAAACTATTAAGAATTTTTTCTTTATTCTCAGTCAACCTTTATTCTTCTCTTACACTTCCTTCCCAATCATAGAAAATAATGGATGTTTTAATTATTTATGTATTGTATATGAAATATTAAGTTAAATTCATCTATAATAAAATCAGGTCTAAAGTAGATTCTTTATTTTAGGGAGCCAAAATTTATGTACAATCTTAATAGTTCAATTAGTCTTGCACATTGATATTTTAAAATCACCCATCAAATTGATATTTTTAATCAAATTTGTCTCTCTATTGATGATTGTAGAGAGTAAAACGACATTAAATTAATAATATTAGGAACTGATTTGAAATTGAGTAAATAATATGAAGGAAAAGTTTGATACGTTGGATTGTAGATAGGGATGGGAATATGTTATGCCGTCCGTCATGGACCTATGGCCTGACCTACTTATGGTCTGGCCTATTTAATAAACATGTTAGACTCAGACTGTTTTTAAAGTCTATTTATTTAAATAGGTCAGACTCATGCTTATAAAAAAAATTTCCCTGGTACCCTCCTTATTATACCTACACCCCCAAATTTAGAATGAAATGACTATTTTGCCCTCGTATAAATAATAAAACCTCACAAAATTACCATTTCACATTTTTACATTTCCGGAACTGAGAGTAAGTTTTTTTTCCAAATTTCCTGAGAAGTTGAAAAACAAGTTTTCCGGTGCAGAAGTTGTACTCCGGAAACCTTGTTGTAATGTTTGCCGGTACCAGAAATCTTGCATGAAGTTTTCTGGTACAGAAGAGTGTTCTGGAAAACATTTTTTTAAGTTATCCGGTATAGAAGAGTGTTCCGGAAAACTTGATTGCCAACATTTTCGATAGTTACCGGAGAACTTGAGCATCAAGTTTTCCGGAAGTTACGTATATTTTTTTTAAAAAATTTAATTAATTATAATTTTATAAGTTATTGTGATTTATTTCTTTTAATATTTTAATTTTTCAGTGGGTGCACAAGGAAGAGACGACAAAATCATACGAATTACACGGGACACTGAGACTTCTACATCGACTTCGATGAATCCCCTAGAGAGGATTCGACCGACAACTTCAA
>NC_021167.2:25993933-25995601 GCF_000331145.2 Cicer arietinum
TATTTGTTGTCTAAATTTAATTTTAATGTCATATTTTTTTTTTTGTATACAGGAGCGACCATTGCTGAAAATTGTTGCGCATGGGAAGAAAATGCAACAATTTACTCCGCCGGTACTTCCGCGACCCATAGAGAATTGGGTGAATTTGTCTGGTCTGAACCCATTACAACGGGGTAGTTTGAAGATGATCGACAACAACTTGATATCTGCCTTTGTTGAAAGATGGCATTCTGAGACATCGTCATTTCACATGCCATTTGGTGAAATGACGATTACTTTGGATGATGTTGCCAATCTTCTCGGATTGCCTATTAGGGGTGAGTTCTACAGTCCACCCGATGTAGATAGAGTAACGGCATGTAATCTTGCCGTCCATCTATTAGGAGTGACCACGGAAGAGATCTGGGAGGAGACCAGAAAGACTAGAGGTGCACACTATAGATTGGATTGGTTGAAGGAGGTGTTCAGAAGGCAGTGTGCAGCAGAGAGGTTTGAATGTGCTGCTAGGGCATATCTGTTGAATTTAGTCGGTAGTACTATTTTCGCTGATAAGAGTCATACTCTAGTTGATGCGAAGTACCTTCCTTTATTCAGATATTTAGACGGTATAGATAAATATGCATGGGGTACTGCTACACTAGTGGTGCTTTATGACTACCTCTCAGATGCCTGCTATTATGACACCAAACAAGTAGGTGGATATATGACGCTGCTTCAAGTATCAATTATATTTTAGTATTAATTATTTATTTAATTTATTTATGTTGTATTTAATTGTTAGCATTAATTTATTAATTTAACTTATTTATATTATATTTAATTATTAGTATTAATTATTTAATATTTTTATTTGTAACAGTGTTGGATTTACGAATATTTTCCGAATATTTGTAATAGAGGTGATCAGGGTGCTGACATGGAATATTTTGCCTGAATGAATAGATGGTGCTATAAACAAGGCAAGCATAAGGTCCACGAATACAGAAGTATTATTGATGCATTAACACCTGCAGATGTTATATGGAGACCATGGGAGAATCACAGGGGTGTCATTCCTTTTGATGATATCACGCTTTATACTGGTCACATCCGATTATGCAGTACTGTAGTGAAATATCTACCAGAGAGGTGTTTGAGACAATTTGGATATATCCAATATATTCCTTCACCGCCACTTCCAGATTCTGCTAGATTATTTGATGTAGATGTGGAATGGTTGGGATATGTGACGTCAGTGACAGAGCTATTTCACAAGCTTCGTCCAGCTACATATCCATCTGAGTGTGAAGATGGATATTTGGATTTGTTCTATCAGGTGTCTCATCCACTGCTGGTGCGACCAGATGGTGTATCTCAGGTCCCACGTTATAGTGTACCGCCCACCAGTGCAGATGCTTCTAGTTCACAGCCGCCACTTATCCTACAGCAGATCGGTGATCTTATACAACAGGGGTTGAGTCAACATCAAGCTAGTCCAGATGATGAGTTGTATATTCACTTTTATAAAGCTTTGTATTTATCACGTAGTCACACTTTTGATAAACTATTGTTATGTCGGTTATTTTATGAACACTTTATGTTAGTTATTTTATTAATTATTGTTATGTCAGTTACTTTATTAGTTATTAATTATTGTGTAAATATAGAAGTACGCCTAACAGGGGGGGG
>NC_021167.2:25995993-26067251 GCF_000331145.2 Cicer arietinum
ATTAGGTGTTAGTAAATTTTCTTGTTTTTAGTGATATGGTAGTTGAATTTTCTGAGTTAATATAATGTCTACTAATAGTAAGGTGCAGTAAATAGATGAGCACAATAGATTTATCCTGGTTCCCCTTATAACCAAGGGTACGTCCAGTCCTCTTGCACACCACATGAGATTGATCCACTAATTGTCAAAAAATATACAACTCCCATCTTGGGATTCTTGCTACAAACTTCTAACAACACTTCTAAGATAGCACACCACTATCTTAGATTAAGCTATGTTTAAGAAAGTATTCCTTTCTTTTACAAGTGATACAATATGATTTGAATAAGAATAACGAGAGGTATATTGATAAACAATCCAAGAACAATTCAAGTACTTGAGAACCTTTCTGAATGATATGAAAATGAAATGCAAGTACTTTGTAAAAAATCAGAATTTTGTTCAAAGTTGTTCAAGGTATATATTCAAGGATTGTTATGCTTTGATATAAAGTTATGGGTATTTATATTCCATAAACATCTCTTCAGATTCGTGGCCATTGACCCAAGAGGTTTGATGAAATAAATACAAGATAATTAAATATTGTTATGTCGGTTACTTTATGAAATAAATACAAGATAAAATTAATTACTAAAATGCATGACAAAAAACTAAAATTAATTAATAACAATTGAAATGTCGGTTACATTAAAGTGATTTTGTATCAATTTTAAAACATTAAGGTTCATCTAAAGACATTGCATCTACGGGTTCCGTAGGTGGATTTTGGGTAACACGTGACAACCGGCCTAATAAATACCCCCAGTGTTGTAGACGACCTGTGTATGCTATTGCCCAAGAAGTTGCTTCATTGGTACGATATTGCTTCCAACCTGGTGCAATGTCTGGCATTGGAAATCCATCTTTCATCTTTAACTGCAAAAATTAAATAAATTAACAAAATATAAGACAAAAATTATCAGAATAAAATTTAAAAAAGTATAAGAAAATAATTACCGGAACCCAGTGATTTCCATTAACAAAACCAATACAACAAATGCGATCATTTTTTGTCGATCCGGAATGTGAACCCCTCATAGGAAAGAAAGTCATTGAAAATGTCAGACCGAACGTGACAAGAATAATATTATATGTTGTCGCTATCACGTAACCCATATCAGGTATGGACAACCATTTATCCATGGGTTGAACACCTAAGCCGGATATCATCAACGAATCTCTTACTTTTTTAATGCGTCCTGTGAACAATCTATCATATGGAGTTACATGAGAAACAATCTCTTGATCCAATCTCTTGCGGACCAAAGACCAACACTCTTCACCGAAACCAAGCAATAATGCAATAGCGCAAAAACCACAATTTCCATCCGCTGCCACGTCAAATATGTCATCAATGTATGGCTGAATAATATCAGGAAATTGTCTCAATAACAAATTTTTTGACGAATGAGATGACTGAGAGGTTTGTTTCTTTGATTGAGAGGCTTGTATCTTCTTTGATTGAGAGGGTTGGAAACCAATATCTTCACAATATGTTGCATTAACATGCTCAAAGTAAGAAGGGTCTCGATATACATCATATCCATATGGCTTCATACCCTTACTCTTCTTCACTCTTCCTTTGGTTTTGACTTTTTCAGGTGGTGGACACATTGAACTTGTACTTGGAAAAGCAAGTTCACGCACTTTACTCTTCAACACTCGTTTCCCAATAACATCAAGTGATCGAAAATGTTTCCATAATGCATTCATCTCAGTAGACATATCCAACTATGATCCATCTTCTGTGTCTTGAGTGAGTTCACATTTCATGCTTAATTTTCTCCATTGAATATGCACAAAATCTAGAGGAATTGGTTCACCCATTAATTTATATTGTCTCAATTCACAAGCACAAGGTAATTCGTATGTCCTTCTCAGAGAACACCCACATATAGATTTGTCAGTACCCACCCACTCAACTTTGTCGTATTCTTCATCAATACGTCTTTGAGCTTCTGTTGATACAAATGTATTCAATCTCTGATAAAATAGATTTTTGTGCTCATGCTCTTCATCATAAAAACTTTTTTGAAACGAGGCCCTGATTCTTTTATGTTGCAACCTTATCATGTTGTTCATAGCCTTCCAACATTTACACAAATCACCCATGCTATTTTCTAACATTAACTTCAGTTTCCAGTGAGCTGACTCAACCCTATAATTTTTTTTTACAGATACATTAGAAAATATAATACAATTCAACAATATATAATAAAATTATATTAAATACCTGTTAGTCGTTGTGTTCCCCAAATGCATCACTTTATTTGTCCATGCTTCAACAAATCTTTCCTTATGTGGAGTCAACCAAGTTTCTTTGACATAATCAACAAACACTTTAGTATCAACACATGATTGCTCAAACATATGCAAGCGCATCATATATTTGATTTCTGGTAATTTGATTGAGAAAGATAAATATGCAAACAAGTATGCATATTTCTAAATAAAAATATAAAAGAAAAATACTGTTTTACAATAGTTTTTTCCTTACTACAATACATAATGTCTTTCCACATATTCAATATTGACTTTTGTCTATCCTTTAAGACATATTGCTTGCATTTCGCTCCAACATTTTTTTTGATATGAAATCGACAAAGTAAATTAACAGCATGTGGAAACACAATGCCAACTGCATTCATTAACGCAAGATCTCTGTCTGTCACAATTACTTGAGGAAATTTATTTTGTGTAACAAACAAATCTTTTAGTCTCTCTAATGCCCAACAAAAGTTTTCTTCCCGCTCACATTCCAAATAAGCAAATACTTTAATAAGCAAATACTTTAAGGAATAGAGTGTGCATACCTTAACCTTAAAATTGACATTCTTCTCTTTGTTGATTCATATGTTTTGTTTTTGATGTGAGTATCTTCTTTTTTGTAAATTGACTGTAATTATAACAATCAATATTAAAAATGTTACGCAAGAAAATAAACTATTAAGAAATTCAGCTGAATTAAAAATATAGAAAATGAGAAAAGAAATAACATTAAATATATTTTTTATTTTTGTAATTGTAATTATTTTTTATTTTAATTCTTGTAAGTTTTTTTTGTTTGATTTACATTTACAAATACAGTTTCATTTTAATAGAGTTCTTTTGTCCACCTTATTTTAAAAAATCTCTAACATCGTTTTGCGTTTTGAAATGTTTATTGAGAAATGGAGACTAGATTTTACACTAAAATAAGTTGTTTGAAAAATCAAATTTTGATTATTTGTTCACCATTTTGCAATTTTACCCCACTGTTTTTTGTTGTCTTTCAATCCACCTTGTATTTCCTCCTTCCTCAACCTTTCCACTTCATCGTCACCATGCTTCCTTTTTTTTTTACACCATCTCCAATCACAATTTCATCTTCAACAACCCTACTATTCACCTTTGCTTTACCATTGTCACTCATTACTCTCATCAAATCACACGAATGAAATTCGCTCCTTTTAACATTGATTTTCTTCTCATTGTTAGGGATAACTTTTTGATTGGAGAATTTAGAAGACCGTCTTAGTGACAAAACCTTGTCAATTCATCTGAGTGATTTCCTAATACCAACGGTGGAGAATCTAATACTATCGTCTTTATGAATTTAGATTTGGGGGTGATATAATTGTTGTTGTTGTTATTTTAAATGAGGAGGATGAATTATATGTTACTCATTCTCACAAACACTTGATGGAATCAAATATATATTAAAAGTGTTAGATTTTTTGTAACAAAAAATTCAACAGAATAACTATTTTAAAATAAAATTATATTTGCAGTAAACTAAACAAACAAATTTATGAAAACCAAATAAAAAAATATTATAGTTATAAAGATCAATTTTTTTAATCAAATTTATCTCTCCGTGCTTATTTGCATAGACTAGAACGACATTAAATTAATAATATTAGAAATTAATTTGAAATTGAGTAAATAATATAAAAAAAATATCTTATACGAGATTTAAACAAATGAACAAATTGATTAATATTATGCAATCTCAAAAATCATTTTGAATATTCATCATATAGAGGACTAAATTGATACAACTTTATAATTTAAAAAACTAATTTAAATATTACTGGTTTGTTTATCTACATGACAAACAAATCAAATCTAATACAACCCTTCCTTTGAACCATAAGAAAAATTGAAATAAAAATTATGGTGGTTACATGATTCAAAACGATATTTGAATTGTGACAATAGGATGTTTCTTCCCATGTTTTGTTTAAGGTATACATATAGAGGCTTAAAAGTTGATAAGGTAACCATTGAACTATTGAACTCGTGCTTTGTCTTTTACTTAGCATAATATAAATATTTATAAGTAGATAATAGATTATTCAAATGCATTAATGACGAGTACTATTATACAAATAGATAATGCATGACTTGATGTGGTAACGCTGGCTGGGAGCTTCACATATTGTGACTTGTGAGATTAGTCTTAACTGTACAGTCAAGCGAGACAAACAATAATCTTTCACATGTACAAAGTCTCAAGCACAGACGAATAGCTAAAACTATCATCTCATAATAGAGAGGACCGTAGCATGGATCAATAGTAAGATGTTTTCTGATACACAAGATCCTCATTTCTGAGGCGAGTGTAGAGCATAATTGCGTCTCTTATGGGGGATTTATGATATGAACATAATAATTAGAGTTTTCAAAAAGAAGAGAAAATTTAGAAGAACATATTTATACTTAAGCACACTGATGATTTTATTTCAATTGCTTCTGAGTTCATATGTTACAATACATCTCCTTTGATAGCCAAAAAGTTACACAAAAGAACAAAATACAAACTATTCATGATCATACCATTATAAGCACTATTAAAATGCTTTAAAATAATGGAAGACATATCCACGACACATTTTGACTATTATGTCATATTATTAGCATTCTTTTACACAAGCAGACAAAAGTACAACTATTCATATAATAATTATACAAGACATATTCACGACTATTTTGACAGTCTTTAAATATAGGCTCGTGACTTGGAGACAAATTCTGATACGACATGTATTCTTCTGAAAAATAGCTAGGGGAATAATGTGAGTCATACTGCCAGATGTCTTCAGCCATTTCTCTCAAAGTTTCTTCATCAGGATTTTCTGAAGTATCAATATCCATTGAATTTTCTTCAAAATTCATTGTTGCAAATTGTTGTTCAATTTTCATTTGAGAGTTTTGTTCTAGTTGAGTAGTTTGATCAAAGCCTTCTCCAATTTCTTGTACTCTAACTATCTGCCATTGGAATTTTTTAAGAACTCTATGACCTACACATGAAAATTCTTGTGAACTAATCGGCTGCCACTGGGATGGAAGATTGTCGTATAAGCTTGGGTTTTTTTCTCGATTATGGAGATTAATAAAATTGACATAATTCATTAATTCATTAATTCTTGGAGGATAATCATCAATGGTACTCCTCTTTTTAGAGCCCTTCTCTAAAATGCCTCCCACAATTCCTAACAATGCCTCCCCCAACCGCAATCTTGCACGTAAACTAAAAGATATCTTCCAAGAGGCTTCATGTGTTGGTTGCTTCTGTCATTGGACCAAGAAACTAGCAATGTTTAACTTCTAATCAAAACAAACATAACAGTGAACCAAATTCTCTAATCCTGTACTATAACTATGAAACGAAAAAAAAAATTAGATAATCATATTCAAATTCAAATAACAAATTGTAACTAGAAAGCCTCTCATCTAGTTTTGCTTTTACATTAGACCCCTCACAACCATTTCTTGAAGAAGTTTTACTGCCTTATCATTCTGGTTTTTTTCAAACAAACAACGAATGATAATATCGTAAGTTACAACATTAGGAATGCAACCATTGTCTTCCATTTTTGATAGCAAGGATAATGCTTCAACAAGTAAGCCCTCTTTACAAAGCCCTTGAATCATAATAGTATAGATCCTAACATCCAAACGATAGCCTTTCATCAGAAGATCTTCATAAACCTTTTGTGCATCTTTAAGTCTTCCACTTTTGCATAGTCCATTAACAAGTATTGTGTATGTACACATATTTAGCTGAATTCCCCTGTCTTTGATTTTCGTCAATAATGCAATTGCCTTGTCAACATGATTGTTTTTGCACAAAGCATCTAATATGGAACTGTAAGTGATCACGTTAGCAGGTTGACCTCTATCATGCATCTCATCTAAAAGATCCCAAACTTCAGAGATTCTCCCTGATTTGCAAAGTCCATCAATGAGGCAACTGTATGTTATAGTATTAGGCGCCATATTTTTTAAACGTATTTCTTTAAAAAGATTCATGGCTTCGTCCACCATTTTATTCTTACATAATTCATTAATCATAATATTGTAGCTACGAACATTAAGAGTCACCCCTTTTTCGGATCATGATGTGAAATACATATTTGGCCTTGTTTACATCATCAAGTAAGAAATAACCATTCATTACAGAATTATAAGTAACAACATCGGGTTTCATATATTCTTTTATCATCATAGCTATTTTATCTAAAATTATTATTATAAATAAAAAATATTTTAAAGATTTTCTTAAAAAGTATAAAATTATTAGACATTTTAATACAATCAAATTGTTACTCAAAATTAAATAAATGACAAAAAAAAATGACCGATGAAATTAAATTAAAGAAAAACGAGAGATATTTTATCTAAAATTTATGTACTATTTACGATTTTTCCAAGGTGGAGTTGGATGGTATATTTTGGGTTAATTATTGATAAATAATTGCAAAGTATATCAATTTCTTTTGTGATATCATTATTATAAATAAAAAACAGATCTTAAACTCTTGATCACTATTATAAACAAATATTAACTACTTTTTGAATCATTTAATATTATTCTCAATACACTCTTCATTTAATTCAATACAATTAATGTTTTTAATGTTTATAATTAAAAAGATACAATTTAATAAATTTAACTTGTGTTATGCATGAAATTTAGAAAATTAATTGTATTTTACCAAGTACATTTCTTAATACCCACAAAAATAGTTTTTTTATTTTATAATAGTGATCTCCGAGAGTACTTTTTTAATATATTATTTACAGAGTTTAATGACCATCATTCTCAATGTAACAAGTTTTACTTTGACACAAATCTAAATTGTTAATTGAGTGATTATTTAATTATGATAGTTGTAATTATCTAGTGAGATAATAAAATTAAATATTTTTATTCACTATTAGCGAAAAATTAATTTATATTGACAGTACATCATTATTTCTCTTTTATTTATAATAAAATAATGACACGGAAAATAATACTTTCCCATCATACGCATACCATTCTCACATAAATTTGAGACTCATAATTTTTTACTAATAGAAAAGAATGTGCTGCAAAAACAGAATTAGAAGCTATATTACTAGCATTTCTCTTTTATATCAAATACCTTACATCATCTTAATCTCAATAACAACAAAAACATGCATTCCTAAGCACCAAAAAGAGGGACAAAAATCTAAAAAATATCATATTTGAGATCAATATATTTTTGTTCTAATTTGAGTTAGGAGATGCATACATAGTACCAAACAAATTAATAATAACAAAGAAAGAGACATAGTTGGTTGAAGGTTGAGTGATGAAGAATGATAATAAATTTCAGATGAATCAACAGCTAGAGGCATTCCATCACTATTTAAAGTGCATGATTTTGGTTTAGAGCCATCGGTGCTCTACAATAAAGCGCGAAGAACGTCAGAAACCGTGTGCATATAAGCCGTCCGATTCTTCGATAGCAGCCATGTCAAACCCATTAATTCACAATCTTTGTTGTGAATTTTTGTGGTCCTATCTTCAATTTTGCTTGAATTTGAAGTCTTTTTGTTAAGCTGTTTAGAAGTATTTATATTTCAATTAGAATATGAAAAAAAATGGTTGCATATAATAATTTTGAGTGATAGCACAAAAGAAAGTTTGGTGAATCAAAGCTTTTTATGTAACAAACATTTTGGTTGGTGTAACATTTACTCAAAGAGAAATCTTCAGAACTCAACTTCAAAACTAAAATACTATATAGGTCACTACCTAATCAAATATTTAATTGTGTGACAACATGCAATTATTTATATCTATTTTATTTGTTGAGGTTGAAACTTAGAATAATATCTTGAAAAATAGCAAACAATATTTGTGACACCCTGCATAAGACATTTTTTATATGATATGGGATATTCTACATAAAATTGCAAGGAATTTAGTAGGCACATGATAAGTATATGTGGCAGAAAGAAGAGTAAGAGATTAAAATTAAATTTCTATGTCAAGAAATCTCATTTATGCAGTTTTAACATTGTAGTATTTCCCTAATAACACTTTTTTTTTTTTGTCATAATCATTACAAATAAAAGTATAAAACTTGTTTAATATTTCACTATTTTATTTAAGTCATATTTTTAATTATGATACATTTATAAGTTGTTTTCAACTTATTTCTATAAACTTTTCAAGATATCTTATAAAAACAATTTATAACTTATATGAATACAATTTCACTCTTATCTTTTGTAGTAAAAAAAATTATATGTACATAAGCACTTACCTAATAAACGTTTGTATTGTAAGCACTTAATTAAGTTATTTATATGCTTTTTTCAATTTTAAACAAGATCCATCAAATTCCATGTCATAAAATAGAAAACAAAGAAAATAAAACTATACCAAACACATTTATAAAAAAAAAAGAAATCTAAATTTTTACAAAGGAAAAAACTCACCAAATAGAGATTATTCAAACACTTAGAACACCCTTCAAGACCTGAGAATCCATTGAAAGTTTTGCTACTAATCAAACAACATTTTTCCAACATTCTCACACTTTCATCACCAACAAGTTCTCCACTTTTAGTAACAGAAAATGCATCAGAACAGCTAAAAGGGTGCAGCCTAATTCCACAATAACAGTAAACCAAATCACAACTCTCATTTGGCTTAATCATCTGAATTCCTCTCAATTTCAATGCCTTTTCCAAACCATTCACACATGTTTCTGAGTCATCCGGCACCAAAGGCATGTCAGACGACGACGAACGACAAACTATGTCCTAACTTTCCAAGGACAATGGAAGAGTAAGAAGAGTACAACCATGCTGCAAGAACATGACAACAACGACGACGATGGAATTCGTCTTTTGTTGAACTACATGCACTTTTTATGCCATCAAAGAGATCATTTGAGAGGGATAAAGGACACCCTTTAACAAAAGATTGATCTTGGAATGAAGGGATTGTTAATGTTGTTGGATGAGATGATTGTGTTGGGAGAATAGGCTTTAAGGTTGATGTTTTGTTAGGATCATGTTGGCAACTCATAAAGGAAGGGAAGAAGAGAATATAGAGGAAAAGGGTAATTGATAATGACATGGTGATGAAGTGAGTGAATAGAAGGAAAGTGTAGTGTTTCTTGTGATTTGAAAAGAAGAGTCTAAGTTATATATTGAGGAAATCCTTACGTGGTTTCTTATTTCAAGTGTTTGATTTTAATTAACGGTCAAAATTGTTTAAAACTAGATATTTGTAAAACTCTTGAGAAAGAATTTTCTTGTTTATTGTTGTCTTAGCCAACTCGAGAAATTAATATTTGCAGTTGCACCAAAGGAAATCTGATTTATCAATTTTATCATTTGATGAATATTTATTGCCCGGTTCAATCTAATGATCCAACTTAACATGAACTATCCGGACTCTACTTTGACCTTGTTCCACAAGAAATGAAAGGTGAGATATTGACTCATTTTTAGGGGTGTTCAAAAAAATCAAAAACTGAATCAAACTGCCGAACCGAGCTGATTTATAAAAATTGAGAACTGAACTGTTTTCGAACTGATTTTTTAAAACTAGAAAAAACCAAACCAAACTGATTTTCAGTTTAAAAAAATTGAACCAAATCGGTTTTTATTTTAAAAACCTTGAACCGAATTTATTTTTTAGAAGTAATTAGGGGTAATTATGTAAATTTTAGCCTATATGAACAAAAAAAAACTAAGTTAAAATGGCTCGGTTCGGTTCAAAGTAATAAACCAGTTCACTAGTTTATAAAACAGTTCAGTTCGGTTTTTTGAACTGAAAATCTTTCAAATTGAAAATCAATTTGGTTCAATTTGAAACAGTTCTAGTTCAAAACTGAACATTCCCCACCCCTACATTTTATAACTTTTAATTTTTGAAATGTTGCATATTTTTGTTTATTTTATAACAAACTCAACAAGTAAATATATATATTTTATTTTTTTTCATGTCCAATTCATATATTATTACTCTTATAATAAATTCTATATTCTTTTAACATGGTTAGACATTAGAGTTATCACATGATTGGGAGTGTTTTTGTTGAATGAGAGCACGAGACTGAGTCCTCATGTCTTAATTGCTTCCACCAGCAATTGTTGCAATCTTTATTCGTCTTTTTTTGTTCTCTCTATAATCTTTATTCTTCTCTTAGACGTCCATCATGATCATGGAAAATGGAGTAATGATAATTTAATGGTTTTTTTTAGATTACTTTTGAATATTTGTGAGTAAATGGAAAATGGAGTAATGATAATTTAATGGTTTTTTTGAGATTACTTTTGAATATTTGTGAGTAATTTATCCAATTTTCAATAAAAAACGAATCACATAAGTGAATTTGCATGTGATGTAAACATTAGTTTGTGGATACACTTAAAAATTTACTTAGGTGATAAATTTTTATTGGTTGTTAAATAAATTATCCACAATTTTTTAAAGGCAGCAAGACTTCATCTAATTTAATTATTTATATATTAAACATAAAATAAGTTAAGAAAAAGACAATTTAATATATTTAACTTATGATCTACATGAAATCTATAAAATTAATTGTATTTAATTAAGTACATTCCTTAATATCCATGAAAATAATTTTTTTATGCTTATAACAGTGACCGAAGAAAGTACTTTTTAACAT
This sequence comes from Cicer arietinum, assembly GCF_000331145.2. Taxonomy (NCBI): domain Eukaryota; kingdom Viridiplantae; phylum Streptophyta; class Magnoliopsida; order Fabales; family Fabaceae; genus Cicer; species Cicer arietinum. Next base: position 26,006,982 of record NC_021167.2, read on the forward strand.
ATTATTTATAAGATTTAATGACCATCACTCTCAATGTAAAAAATTTTACACCGACACAAATTCAAACAATTGATTGAGTAGTTATTTAATACTATTAATGATGATAATTGTAATTATCTCATGAGATAATAAAATCAAAAGTTCTTATTCAATGTTAGTGTAAAATTAGTTTACAATGACATTACATCATCATTTTTCTCTTATCTATATTAAAATATCCATCTATATATGTAAGTTTTTTTGGACTAAATCTATATATGTAAGTTAATAATGTCAATTTCATAACAAAAGCCCTATGGTATATATTTTTTATGTTTATTTAAATTTTAAGACATTTTCATAGAAATATTAATATACTTACATATAAAATGTTAATCTTTGTATGATTTAGATTTTCAACCTAAATTTTTGTCAAAAAAAAAAAAAATCAAGAAGAATTCCATCATTATCCATATTAATTTTAGATGAACTTCTAAAAGTCCATATAAGAATGTAGATATGTTGTTTTACTATTAAGGTTTAACTTTGCTTTGACAATTGTACACAAATAAAATACGATTAATGTGGTAAATTTTAGAACACTTAATTAGTTGCAAACAAAAGGAGAATACTTTTATTTTATTTTTTGGTAATGAAAAAAAAAAAAATTATGGACTCATTGTTTCATGGTTACATTGCAATGACTATAAAATATATTCCTATATCTCAAACCTTCTTAAGTGCCAAGTCCTGTGATTGCTGTTGTTGAAGTCATTGCCTAACTATGGAGGATTTGGATTACATGTACTTAGCACTCCATGCACTTGTGCAGTCAGTATATTGTCTTTTACATATATATAGATGATTCAAATACATGAATGAATGATCATGAGTACTATTACACAAATAGATACTTCATGACTTGACGTGGTAATGCAAAATGGTATATATCTCACAACAAAGAAGTCCTACAGCTAGGTTTGGCCACACAACATTTGAAAGAACAAAAATGACAGAATATTGAACACACAGAGAGAGCAGTAATAAGTTGAGGACATATTCATGTTTTTACATGAGCTTCACTGCAGCCACCACTACAATCGCTAGTAAAAAACACAACACAACGAGGTTATGCGTAGCGGTCTCAGGGCCGCTATGCAACACTGCAATTAACTACACAGTGGCCACATGATTCCTTACGCCATTTTATAGATCATCACAACAACATAAATTAATTATGAAACTTACGACAGAAAACAGGAGATGCAGTTTCAGCACACAACAAAACATTAAAATATCGAACTAGAATAATAGAAGAAATACCAAAGTCAGAACAAGAACTTCGATTGTACTAAATATTTAGCTTAGGAAATAAATAAATTAGCACCCATTGTAGTATAAAACCACCAAATATCTTAAAATTAGCTGTGTTTGAGATATCGATAGAATGGAGAAGACAATAAATTGCATAAATTCATTGAAATATATGGCCATTCATACCTCTTGATAATCAGCTCTCTTACATTATCTATTGTCACTTTTCTACTTTCAATTTCAAACTCCAAGTTGAAATGAGCGGAGTGGATGATTCATGGTATTTAGAGCAAGCTCTGCCAAAAGAATATCTCCCTTGTTACAACTGAAAAATCAATTTCATTGCAATGAATCAAAACATACCCCTCTTTTTAGAGCCCTTCTATTTATGTCTCAACTACACCCTTCCTTTCAGTAGTAACTCTCATTTAATATCCTCCTCCCACGATTCCTAACAATGCCTCCCCCAACCGCAATCTTGCATGTAAACTAAAAGATATCTTCCAAGAGGCTTCATGTGATGGTTGCTTCTGTCATTGGACCAAGAAGCATCCAGCAGATTCGCGACAAATTTGGAAGAAAAAGGGATAGTTATTCAGGAATAAAAAAAGTCAGACACTACTGTTGTTACAAATATCACAATGAAACTAGCATGTTTAACTTCTAATCAAAACAAACATAACAGTGAACCAAATTCACTAATCCTGTAGTATAACTATGAAACGAAAATAAAAATTAGATGATCATATTCAAATTCAAATAACAAATTGTAACTAGAAAGCATCTCATCTAGTTTTGCTTTTACATTAGACCCCTAGTAACCATTTCTTGAAGAAGTTTTACTGCCTTATCATTCTGGTTGTTTTCAAACAAGCAACGAATGATAATTTCGTAAGTTACAGCACTAGGAATGCAACCATTGTCTTCCATTTTTGATAGCAAGGATAATGCTTCATCAAGTAAGCCCTCTTTACAGCCCTTGAATCATAATAGTATACATCCTAACATCCAAACGATAGCCTTTCATCAGAAGATCTTCATAAACCTTTTGTGCATCTTTAAGTCTTCCACTTTTGCATAGTCCATTAACAAGTATTGTGTATGTACACATATTTAGCTGAATTCCCCTGTCTTTGATTTTCGTCAATAATGCAATTGCCTTGTCAACATGATTGTTTTTGCACAAAGCATCTAATATGGAACTGTAAGTGATCACGTTAGCAGGTTGACCTCTATCATGCATCTCATCTAAAAGATCCCAAACTTCAGAGATTCTCCCTGATTTGCAAAGTCCATCGATGAGGCAACTGTATGTTATAGTATTAGGCGCCATATTTTTTCAGAAGTAGTCGGAGCTTTAGCCATGCAGAAGGGTTTATCGAATTCGAAGATTGGTGGAGTAGGGTTTAAATGGATGATGTGATTAAATGATGAAATAGCATCGTCAATATTGTGAGTGAATGAAGGATTAGGGTTAAAGTGTAATAATCGAATTGGAAGAAAGAAAATGAGAGTAGGAACAGAGTGTGCATACCTTAACCTTAAAATTGACATTCTTCTTTTTGTTGATTCATATGTTTTCTTTTTGATGTGAGTATCTTGTTTTCTGTGAGTAAATTGACAGTAATTATAACAATCGATATTAAATATATTTTTTAATATATTTTTTAAACAACTTTAAATATATTTTTTATCTTTACAATTATAATTATTTTTTATTTTGATTATTGTAAGTTTTTTTTATTTGATTTACATTTATAAATATAATTTTATTTTAAAAGAGTTATTCTGTAAGTTTTATTTTGTAAATATAGTTTTATTTTAGTTATTGTAAGTTTTTATTTGGTTATTGTAAGTTTTTTTATGTATTGTATATAAAATATTAAGTTAAATTCATCTATAACAAAATATGGCTTAAAGTAGATTATTCATTTTGGAGAGCTAAAATTTATGTACAATCATCTACCTTAATTAGTCATGTATATTGATATTTTAAAATGACTCTTCAAATTGATTTTTTTAATCAAATTTGTCTCTTCGTGCATATTTGCATAGACTAGAAGGACATTAAATTAATAATATTGGAAACTGATTTGGTGCATATTTGCATAGACTAGAAGGACATTAAATTAATAATATTGGAAACTGATTTGAAATTGAGTAAATAATATCAAGAAAATATCTTATACGACATTTTAACAAATGAACAATTTGACTAATATTATGCAATTTCAAAAATCATTTTGAATATTCATCATATAGAAAACTAAATTGATACAACTTTATAATTTTAAAAAATAATTTAAATATTACTGATTTGTTTATCTACATGACAAACAAATCAAGTCTAATATAACCCTTCCTTTGAACCATAAGAAAAATTGATAAAAAGTTACGGTGGTTACATGATTCAAACGATATCTGAATTGTTTCCTTTGAGGGTCTCCATCATCAACACTATATAGTGACAATAGGATGTTTCTTCCCATGTTTTGTTTAAGGTATACATATAGAGACTTAAAAGCTGATATGGCAACCATTGAAGTAGTGCTTTGTCTTTTACTTAGTATAATATAAATATTTATAAGTAGATAATAGATTATTCAAATGCATTAACGATGAGTACTATTAGACAAATAGATAATTCATGACTTGATGTGGTAATGCTGGCCAGGAGCCTCACATGTTATGAGATTAGCCTTAACTACACAGTAAAGCTAGACAAACAATAACCTTTCATATGTATAAAGTCTTAAACACAGACCAATAACTAAAACTATCATCTCATAATAGAGAGGACCGTAGCATGGATCAATAGTTAGATGTTTTCTGATACACAAGATCCTCATATTTGAGGTGGCCCAATAACTGTTTATGAGCATTTTCATCTTTTGAAAATAAAAACACATCATCGATATATATGAGGATACTATTGAGAATGGGCTCAAAGATTCTAGTCATGGCCTTTTGAAATAGTGAGGGAGCTACCTTGAGCCCAAATGATAATATTGTCCATTGGTATTGGGCATTAGGAATGCAGAACACCGTTTTGTAACGGTCCTTAGGATCAACACCGAATTGCCAAAATCCTGACTTCATATCAAACTTGGAATAGATCTGAGCATCTTTGAGGAAGATGTTTAATGAGGAGGTTTTCAGAATGGGAAATTTATCATCTTTCAGAAAATGATTAAGAGGTTTATAATCAATTACTAACATATTTTTTCCTCTTATTTTTTCAGATCTCTTTTCAACATAAAATGCTTGGCCAACCCATTCATATTTTGTGGGTTCTATCAGATCTTGTTTGAGTAATTGGTTGCATTCTTCTCGGGATAAAGCTAAATCTGATGGACTCATTCCTGGATGAGTAGCTTTGGTTGGATTGATATCCTCATTGAGCTTGAAATGAAGTTGGACAAAAAAGTCTTTGTTTGTCCATAAAGGTTTTGGATGAGAGAATTTTTCATGACTGTCTGCACAAAGTTTGAGCAGTTTGAACTTATTTTCTTCATATTTAGCAGGAACTTCATAAATGGAATATAACTTTAATATTCCTGAATAAGGTTTAAATTTTTGTTTAAATTTGATTACTGTAGGGATAATTTGAAGCATATTTGCTGCTGAATAAACATCCATACCCACAACAATATCTTTATTTGGGAGGCTACTACCAATGACCTTTGTCCAAACAATGCCAAAGAAGAATCTGATTCCAATTTTCTCCTTTTTCATCACATATGTTCTGAAAGCTTTTCCATCTGCTGCTACAAAGTATGCAACATGTTTCACCCATGCTTTTGTAGAGAGGATGCTTGAGTTTATCATTGTTATTTCGGCACCAGTATCCATATAGGCTATAACTTTCTCGGGATGAGAAAACTTTAAGGCGAGGACTTGGATTTCAACACAAGGGAGATGAGGGGTAGGTAAAGTACTTTCTACTTCTTTGAATGAGTAAATAGAAAAACATCTCATCTCCTGATTCAGCAAACGATGCTTCATCTGAAGAAGAGTTATCTGAGGAAGAGTTTGGAAGAGCAAAAATTGTATCCTCATCGGCAAAACTTTGTTCATAATACAAGGATTCTAGATCTCCTTCTAGAGGTTGAAGAGAGTCAATCAACTTTACGACTTTGTTGGTTTTGTTAGGACATCTCTTAGAAAAATGTATTTTTTCTCCACAAACAAAATATCTTTGATTTTTCTTTTTTCCTCTGAATTGCTTCCTTTTAAAGAACTTCAAAGCTTTCCTTTTCCTTTCCTTCTTGAAAATTCTAGAAGGTTTAGTGTATCTTCTCCGATGATGTTTCTTTTCTATTGAACAACTGCATTTGTTATCTTTGCACTTGATTTTCAAGTAAGGCTTTTTGCATGCCTTGGTGAATTTGGATTTTTGTTTTATAATTTCTGAGAAATGTTGGTGCAATCTACATAGCTTTTCATGTGTCTCCAATGTTATTTGATGTATCTGGCCGAGACTCATGGCTTTAATATCTTTCTGAGCTGTTACTATCATCCTATGGATTTCTGGTTGGAGTTCTTGGGGTAGTGAGGAAATATATGTATTTTTTAGACTATGATCGTTAAATCCATTGAGGACATAATATCTCTGGGTCATTCTTTGATAATGTTTTTCAAGATCTTTGACTTTAAGAGAACAACATTTCATCTCAAATAATTCTTGTTTGCTTTTTCTATCAAATATCTCTATATCACCAATGAATTCATTGTGAAGAATTCCAAGGACAACAACAATATTTTCTAATCTGTGTAATTCGTCTTGTTTGAATATACCAAGATTATGATACCATTCCTTCAACGTACATGTCATTCTATAATAAAATTCTTCAATGATCTTATAAGTGTCTACACCTGTTTTCATCATCTGAGTGTCAAGCCAGACACCAAATTCAAGGAGTCTCTTTCTCCCGCGACTGGGTGGTATATCATCAAGCGTGAACCAATGTCCACTATTTATTTTTGTTTTTCTAGAGACTGGATTTTATTCAAATGATTCTTCATAAAGGGATCCTTCCTCTTTTACATTCACCGTAAAAAGTCTAGAAATGTTCATGTAATTCCTTTCAGATTCTGATTCTTGTTCTGATATTGATGAAAAGGATTCAGATCTTTCATCAACTGATATATCTTTGGAAGAATTATTTTTCTCAAAGGAAGAGGAATCTTCACTCTTTTTTCTTGAGAATTGTGCAAGAGAATTATTTCCTTGTGGGAATTCATGGTTTTCTGTTATTGTCATGGCTTGGAAACTTTTATCGGGAATTTCTTATTTTTGAAAATTTGGAGGAGGTGTTTCAGGAACATCTTGGGAGTCAGAGGATGATATACTTAAGCAAGCGGTTTTTTCTTTGGACCTGGAGGTTGAGGTTTTTGTAGTTCTGACAGATTTTTGTCTATAAGTTGAGGGTATGTATTTGGCATAATTTGGTGGTGATGAAGCATAGGTAGGGTACAGAGGAGATGGCTTTCCTGGTCGTGTGAAATAAGTAGGAAAATTAGGAGGGTTAAAGAAAATATCTTCAACAGGTTTAGGTTTTTCTTCTTTGGAAGCTCTCAAGAAATCATCAATCTCTTTCACTTGGCTTTGTAACTTTTTGATTTCTCTTTCTTTTCGGTCAAAATCTTGGCCAAAAGTTCTTTCTTCTAACATCCTTCTTAAGTCATGATCCAACTGAGAGACTTGAGCTTTTAAGGTTTTGTAGTGTTTTTGCATTTTTTGAGAGAGAACTTTGAGATTTTCATCTGTTTCGTCTATTTTTTCAGTAAGTTTATTCACCTTTCTGTTTAGTTTCTTGAGAGTGTCATTTGGAGCAACCATGTTTTCTCAGTGTCAATTTAGAACTTCCTCCGTTTGGGTTAGAGGTTTAAGTTTTCCATCAGGTTGGACTTCATTGGGTTGTATGAAAGGTTTGGATTATCTGTTTGTGATTGAGTCCCCTTTTCCTTCTAAAGCAGGAAATTATTGGTCATATTCTGATGTTGAAGCTGAGAACATAAAACAAGGGATTGGTTTGGTATTTTTTGGAGGATTTAAAGTTTTACAATAGTCTGAAGGTGACCAAGTAACAAGAGTAGGGTCATTAGGTGGCAAAAGCTTTTCTTTTTGAGGATTTTAAGTGTTTCTCTGTAGATAGGAAGAGGTTTCTTTTTATCATGGATTCCTACCTATGGACCGTTATCAAGATATGATTTTTTTACTTGGTGGAGGAGGTGGTCTGCACGTCCCTTTGCTTTTAAGGAGGATAATATCTCTGTCAATATCATTAAGGTGGGACTACTTTTTTTGTTGGTAGGTCTAAGCAAAATGTGATCCATTCTTTGTTTTTTGTGGACAATGAAATGAGTCAATTTCATATCTTTTTATGGAGTATCATCGATTGAAGTGTTAGGTTCACGTGTGAGAGGTTAAGTCTGATGTCGACTATGAATGTGGTAAATGTTGGATATATAAGAGTGATAATCCATTTACTACTACTGCCTTAAGGCTTTGAGTTGAGATGTGGTGTTAAAGTCTGCTGTGGATCATGAAGCATTTGATTCGTTGTTGCTCCCGCATCCCTAGACTCCCTAACAAGTGGTATCAGAGCTATGATTCGACTTGATGGTGGTGGGGGGGGACTGGATCCTAGTTTTGGATTCTTGTATCAAAAGTATTTCGGACGGTGTAGTCAATATGCGGTTTTCATTGGTAATAACGATAGTGCAAGTATATGATATGGGAGACTCACACTTGAGGAGGAGATTGTTGGATTGTGGGTTGAGACCTGGTGTCAAATTCTCTTGTGCATCCTGAAACATTTGACCCGTTGTTGCTCTCGCGTCCCTGAACTCCCCAACACGAAGAAGATATGGTTTCAGGTACGTAGCATTTCAAGAGTCCCAACTATTGTTCAATAGACACATATCTATTGCTAAATGTAGGTCCTATTTGTCTATATCTGATGTTCGTTGGACACCCCCAATTAGTGGTCATTATAAGCTTAATGTTGAAACAGTAGGTATAATAAAGGGGTATGTGGGGATATCAGTGTTGTAGTGACATATGTTGATGATGTAGTGGTTGTCGCTAGCTGTTTGGTTTATAATTAAGCGCTTATAGCATGAGTGCTTATCATATAAGTGTTTTTATATAAATTATTTCTATAATAAAAGATAAATTATTTTAATATAACCTGTTTTCATAAACTATCTTGAAGATAAAAATGGGTTAGAGGCATAATGTTAAAGTTAAACCAATAAAAATGAATGACGTGTACATGCATATGGGATCCACTTAAACACCACAATGAAGGATACTGAGTTGGAGATGCTCTTAAATCGCTAGAGATTTGCTCACACGGCATATATATGGAGGGACAAATTTGAGAGTTATGAAAATATGATTTGAGTTATTGAAAAAACTGAAAAGACACAAATTCATAAAGCTGAATACATACATATTTGTTTATGAGGCATGCATATAGAAGTTAAAAAGTTGATATGGCAACCATTGAACTAGTGCTTTGGCTTTTACATAGTATAATATTAATATATATATATAGATAATATTTGATTCAATACATTAATGATCATGAGTACTATTACAAAGATAGATACTTCATGACTTGATATCAAGATACATATAGTATATACACAATTCTAAATAGCAAGATATGTAAGTAAGATGGATGGGGAAAATCTCTATAATTCACTGTGATCCTACTCGGTTCAACAAGGAAAATCTCAGTAAGACACTCATCTTACCGGTTGCAATTATGAAGGTTGGAAAGACAATAATGATCTTCATTAAAATTTAAAATGAATGATGGTAATAAAAAAATAAACCTCCCAAAAAACAAGATTTAAAAACTATTGTTCATTGTGCAAGTCATCAAATCTAGTATACAAGTTTACAGAGTTTGAATCTAGAAACTGCAATCGAATCAAAATGTTTAATCAAAACTTACTATGTAAGAAGACATCCTGTCTCAACAATGAAGTGCTTCCTTCACCTTTTCTATAATGCTCTTCAAGAAGTGTAAATTGTTGCTTGTAACATATCACTGATCAAGCACACTGTGTAATAAGATAACACAGAATTACATACCGAAATCCCGCACATGCAATAGTTTTAAAAGACTCACTTTTTTTTAATGCCAAACAAACACAGACAATTATCTAAGAATTTGCTTTTATATTTCCATCCAGCCTTCATTTTATACCATAGTACCATCACATATAATAGCTCAAAAATAGAAGATTACACAAATTAAATACATATTCATGCTATTTAGAGCAAGCTCTGCCAAAGGAATATCTCCCTTGTGCAACTGAAAAATCAGTTTCATTGCAATGAATCAAAACATACCCTTCTTTTTAGAGGCCTTCTATTTATATCTCAACTAGACCCTTACAATAGTAACTCTCATTTAATATCTTCCTCTTTCTCATACTGTACACACTTAATATCCTCCTCTAGCGAATCCTGACAAAGCCTCCCCCAACTGCAATCTTGCATGTAAACTAAAAGATATCTTCCAACAGGCTTCATGTGCTGGTTGCTTCTGTCATTGGACCAAGAAGCATCCAGCATATTTGCAACAAATTTGGAAGAAAAAGGGATAGTTATTCAGGAATAATAAAAGACAGACACTATTGTTGTTACAAATATCACAGTGAAACTAGCAATGTTCAACTTCTAATCAAAACAAACATAATAGTGACCATCTCCACTAATCCTCTTTTATAACTATGAAAAGAAAATAAAAATTAGATGATCATATTCAAAAATTCAAATCACAAATTTAAACTAGAAAGCATCTCATCTAGTTTTACTTTTACATTAGACCTCTAACAACCATTTCTTGAAGAAGTTTTACTGCCTTATCATTCTTGTTGTTTTCAAACAAACAACGAACGATAATGTCGTAAGTTACAGCATTAGGAATGCAACCATTGTCTTCCATTTTTGATAACAAGGATAATGCTTCATCAAGTAAGCCCTTTTTACAAAGCCCTTTAATCATAACAGTATACATCTTAACATCAAAATGATATCCCTTAATCAGAAGATCTTCAAAAACCTTTTGTGCATCTTTAAGTCTTCCACTTTTGCGTAGTCCACTAACAAGTATTGTGTAAGTACACATATGTAGCTGAATTCCCCGGTGTTTGATTTTCGTCAATAATGCAATTGCCTTGTCAACATGATTGTTTTTGCACAAAGCATCTAATATGGGATTGTAAGTGAACATGTCAGCAGGTTGACCTCTATCATGCATCTCATCTAAAAGATCCCAAACATCAGAGATTCTCCCTGATTTGCAAAGTCCATCGATGAGGGAATTGTATGTTATAGTATTAGGCGCCACATTTTTTAAACGTATTTCTTTAAAAAGATCCATGGCTTCGTCCACCATTTTATTCTTACATAATCCATTAATCATAATATTGTAGCTATGCACATCAGGAGTCACTCCCTTTCGGACCATGGTGTCGAATACATATTTGGCCTTGTTTACACCACCAAGTAAGAAATAACCATGCATTAAAGAATTATAAGTAACAACATTGGGTTTCATATCTTCTTTTATCATCATAGCTAACACACTTTTAGCCTGTTTAACCTCTCCCGCCTTACAAAAACCATCGACCAATATATTAAAAGTATAAACATTTGGGTTGATGTTTTTCAACTTCATTTCATTTAACAAACTAATTGCTTCTATCAATCGACCCACAATGCAAAATCCATATATTAAAGTACTGTAAGTGACGACATTAGGAGAAATTTTCTTAAGAGACATTTCAGAATATAAATCATAGGCATCATTAATAAGCTTATCTTTGCATAGACTATCAATGATTGTGCTGTACATTACGACATCTGGCTTAACCGATAACCCTTCAATCTTTCTGAGCAATTGCATGGCAGCTCTTGTTTCACCTATTTTACATAATGCGTTGATCAAGGTCCCGTAACTAACCTGATCAAGGTGAAATCCCATAGCTATAACATCATCATGAAAGTGCAATGCTTTCATAACATTACCATTAAGACAAAGACCATTGATAAGTGTATTAATTGTTATGGTACCAGGCTGATAACCAAGTTTGAGAATTTTTCCCAATACAGAAAATGCAAAATTGAGTTGACCTAGTTGACAGAAACAATTAATCAAAATGGTCAAAGTAAAAATGTTAGGTTGAATTCCCTTGAATTCCATTTGTTGGAAAAGGGAAATAGCAATAGGGTAATGATTAATCTTAACAAGGGAAGTTAAAATTTGGTTAAATTCAAAGATGGGTTTGGTAGGGTTTAAATGGATGATGCGATTAAATGATGAAATAGCATCGTCAAGATTGTGAGTGAATGAAGGATTAGGGTTAGAGTGTAATAATCGAATTGGAAGAAAGAAAATGAGAGTAGGAACAGAGTGTGCATACCTTAACCTTAAAATTGACATTCTTCTTTTTGTTAATTGCAACCAACTAAACTCGTTATGTTCGATTCAACGGAATGAAAAAGGTTACGATAGAAAATAAACTATTAAGATACACTGGATTGTAGGTAGAGATGAGAATAGGTTATGGCATGACCTGGTATGACTTATTTAATAAACATGTTAGACTCAAGCTCCTATTTATTTAAATAGCTCAGGCTCATGCTTATAAAAAAATTTCCCTTGTACCCTCCTTATTATACCTACACCCCAAATTTAGAATGAAATGACTATTTTGCCCTCGTATAAATAATAAAACCTCACAAAATTACCAGGGCAGCAATGTTTTCCGTTTCCGAAGAAGTTTTTTTTATAAATTTCCGAAGAAGTTGAAAAACAAGTTTTCCGGTACAGAAGTTGTACTCCGGAAACCTTGTTGTAATGTTTGCCGGTACCAGAAATCTTGCATGAAGTTTTCCGGTACAGAAGTTGTACTCCGGAAACCTTGTTGTAATGTTTGCCGGTACCAGAAATCTTGCATGAAGTTTTCCGGTACAGAAGTTGTACTCCGGAAACCTTGTTGTAATGTTTGCCGGTACCAGAAATCTTGCATGAAGTTTTCCGGTACAGAAGTTGTACTCCGGAAACCTTGTTGTAATGTTTGCCGGTACCAGAAATCTTGCATGAAGTTTTCCGGTACAGAAGAGTGTTCCGAAAAACATTTTTTTTAAGTTATCCAGTATAAAAGAGTGTTCCGGAAAACTTGATTACCAACATTTCCGGTAGTTACCAGAGAACTTGAGCATCAAGTTTTCCGGAAGTTACGTATATTTTTTTATATTTAATTTAATTAATTATAATTTTATAAGTTATTGTGATTTATTTCTTTTAATATTTTAATTTTTCAGTGGGTGCACGAGGAAGAGACGGCAAAATCATACGAATTACACGGGACACTGAGACTTCTACATCGACTCCGATGAATCTCCCAGAGAGAATTCGAACAACAGCTTCAAGGAGAAGAAGACATATGATTATTGAAGACGACGATGAGGGACATCATGATCAGGGGGAGCCTTCTATAGTGCATGAGGAAGATGTGGTACATGAGCAGATGGATGTACATGAGCATATGGTGCACGAGCATGTGGATGTACATGAGCAGGAGGAGGCTGCACCTGCTCATGAGGGAGAGCATATGGAGGAGGAACATGATGCAGCTGAGGGACCTGGTGAGCTCACACGGTATCCTGGAGGACCTTATGATTTGTCTGTCCTTACACGATACCGTTATCATGTTTCAACTAGACTATGGTTTGGTGAGATATATTAAATTAATTATTACTTATAATGCATTAAAAATATTTAAATTAATTAATATTTGTTGTCTAAATTTAATTTTAATGTCATATATTTTTTTTGTATACAGGAGCAAACATTGCTGAAAATTGTTGCGCATGGGAAGAAAATGCAACAATTTACTCCGCCAGTACTTCCGGGACCCATAGAGAATTGGGTGAATTTGTCAGGTTTGAACCCATTACAACGGGGTAGTTTGAAGATGATCGACAACAACTTGATATCTGCGTTTGTTGAAAGATGGCATTCCGAGACATCGTCATTTCACATGCCATTTGGTGAAATGACGATTACTTTGGATGATGTTGCCAATCTTCTCGGATTGCCTATTAGGGGTGAGTTCTACAGTCCACCCGAAGTAGATAGAGTAACGACATGTAATCTTGTCGTCCATCTATTAGGAGTGACCACGGAAGAGATCTGGGAGGAAACCAAAAAGACTAGAGGTGCGCACTATAGACTGGATTGGTTGAAAGAGGTCTTCAGAATGCAGTGTGCAGCAGAGAGGTTTGACTGTGCTGCTAGGGCATATCTGTTGAATTTAGTCGGGAGTACTATTTTCGTTGATAAGAGTCATACTCTAGTTGATGGGAAGTACCATCCTTTATTCAGATATTTAGACGGTATAGATAAATATGCATGGGGTACTGCTGCACTAATGGTGCTTTATGACACCAAACTGCTAGGTGGATATATGACGCTGCTTCAGGTATCAATTATATTTTAGTATTAATTATTAATTATTTATTTAATTTATTTATGTTGTATTTAATTGCTAGCATTAATTTATTAATTTAACTTATTTATGTTATATTTCATTATTAGTATTAATTATTTAATATTTTTATTTGTAACAGTGCTGGATTTATGAATATTTTCTAAATATTTGTAATAGAGGTGATCAGGGTGCTGACGTGGAATGTTTTGCCCGAATGAATAGATGGTGCTATAAACAAGGCAATCATAAGGTCCACGAATACAGAAGTACTATTGATGCATTGACACCTGCAGATGTTATATGGAGATTATGGGAGAATCACAGCGGTGTCATTCCTTTTGATGATATCACGCTTTATACTGGTCACATCCGATTATGCAGCACTGTAGTGAAATATCTACCAGAGAGGTGTTTGAGACAATTTGGATATATCCAATATATTCCTTAACCGCCACTTCCAGATCCTGCTAGACTATTTGATGTAGATGTGGAATGGTTGGGATATGTGACGCCAGTGACAGAGCTATTTCACAAGCTTCGTCCAGCTACATATCCATCTGAGTGTGAAGATCGATATTTGGAGTGGTTCTATCAGGTGTCTCATCCACTGCTGGTGCGACCAAATGGTGTACCTCAGGTCCCACGTTATAGTGTACCGCCCACCAGTGCAGATGCTTCTAGTTAACAGCCGCCACCTATCCTACAGCAGATCGGTGATCTTATACAACAGGGGTTGAGTCAACATCAAGCTAGTTCAGATGATGAGTTGTATATTCACTTTTATAAAGCTTTGTATTTATCACGTAGTCACACTTTTGATGAACTATTGTTATGTCGGTTATTTTGTGAACACTTTTGATGAACTATTACTATGTCGGTTATTTTATGAACACTTTATGTTAGTTATTTTATTAATTATTGTTATGTCGGTTACTTTATTAATTATTGTTATGTTAGTTATTTTATTAATTATTGTCATGTCGGTTACTTTATTAATTATTGTTATGTTAGTTATTTTGATATGGTAGTTGGATTTTTTGAGTTAATATAATGTCTACTAATAGTAAGGTGCAGTAAATAGATGAGCACAATAGATTTATCCTGATTCCCCTTATAACCAAGAGTACGTTCAGTCCTCTTGCACACCACAAGAGATTGATCCACTAATTGTCAGAAAATGTACACCTCCCACCCTAGGATTCTTGCTACAAACTTCTAACAACACTTCTAAGATAACACACCACTATCTTAGATTAACCTATTTTTAAGAAAGTATTCCTTTCTTTTACAAGTGATACAATATGATTTGAATAAGAATAAGGAGAGGTATATTGATAAATAATCCAATAACAATTCAAGTACTTGAGAACCTTTCTGAATGATATGAAAATGAAATGCAAGTACTTTGTAAAAAATCAGAATTTTGTTCAAAGTTGTTCAAGGTATATATTCAAGGATTGTTATGCTTTGATCTGAAGTTATGGGGTATTTATATTCCATAAACATCTCTTCAGATTCGTGGCCATTGACCCAAGAGGTTTGATGCAATAAATACAAGATAATTAAATATTGTTATGTCAGTTACTTTATGAAATAAATACAAGATAAAATCAATTACTAAAATGCATGACAAAAAACTAAAATTAATTAATAACAATTGAAATGTCGGTTATATTAAAGTGATTTTGTATCAATTTTAAAACATTAAGGTTCATCTAAAGACATTGCATCTACGGGTTCCGTAGGTGGATTTTGGGTAACACGTGACAACCGGCCTAATAAATACCCCCAGTGTTGTAGACGGCCTGTGTATGATATTGCCCAAGAAGTTGCTTCATTGGTGCGATATTGCTTCCAACCTGGTGCAATGTCTGACATTGGAAATCCATTTTTCATCTTTAACTGCAAAAATTAAATAAATTAACAAAATATAAGACAAAAATTACCAGAATAAAATTTAAAAAAGTATAAGAAAATAATTACCGGAACCCAATGGTTTCCATTAACAAAACCAATACAACAAATGCGATCATTTTTTGTCGATTCGGAATGTGAACCCCTCATAGGAAAGAAAATCATTGAAAATGTCAGACCGAACGTGACAAGAATAATATTATATGTTGTCGCAATCACGTAACCCATATCAGGTATGGACAACCATTTATCCATTGGTTGAACACCTAAGCCGCATATCATCAACGAATCTCTTACTTCTTTAATGCGTCTTGTGAACAATCTATCATATGGAGTTACATGAGAAACAATCTCTTGATCAATCTCTTGCGGACCAAAGACCAACACTCTTCATCGAAACCAAGCAATAATGCAATAGCGCGAAAACCACACATGTTATTTTCTAACATTAACGTCAGTTTCCAGTGAGCTGACTCAACCCTATAATTTTTTTTTACAGATACATTAGAGAATATAATACAATTCAACAATATATAATAAAATTATATTAAATATCTGTTAGTCGTTGTGTTCCCCAAATGCATCACTTTATTTGTCCATGCTTCAACAAGTCTTTCCTTATGTGGAGTCAACCAAGTTTCTTTGACATAATCAACAAACACTTTAGTATCAACACATGATTGCTCAAACATATGCAAGCGCATCATATACTCTTTTTCATTACTACAATACATAATGTCTTTCCACATATTCAATATTGACTCTTGTCTATCCTTTAAGACATATTGCTTGCATTTTGCTCCAACATTTTTTTCGATATGAAATCGACAAAGTAAATTAACAGCATGTGGAAACACAATGTCAACTGCATTCATTAACGCAAGATCTCTGTCTGTCACAATTACTTGAGGGAATTTATTTTGTGTAACAAACAAAAATTTTTGTCTCTCTAATGCCCAACAAAAGTTTTCTTCCCGCTCACATTCCAAATAAGCAAATACTTTAATAAACAAATACTTTAAGGAATAGAGTGTGCATACCTTAACCTTAAAATTGACATTCTTCTCTTTGTTGATTCATATGTTTTGTTTTTTATGTGAGTATCTTCTTTTTTGTAAATTGACTGTAATTATAACAATCAATATTAAAAATGTTACGCAAGAAAATAAACTATTAAGAAATTCAGCTGAATTAAAAATATAGAAAATGAGAAAAGAAATAACATTAAATATATTTTTTATTTTTGTAATTGTAATTATTTTTAATTTTAATTCTTGTAAGTTTTTTTTGTTTGATTTACATTTATAAATACAGTTTCATTTTAATAGAGTTCTTTTGTCCACCTTATTTTACAAAATCTCTAACACCGTTTTGCGTTTTGAAATGTTTATTGAGAAATGGAGACTAGATTTTACACTAAAATAAGTTGTTTGAAAAATCAAATTTTGATTATTTGTTCACCATTTTGTAATTTTACCCCACTGTTTTTTTGTTGTCTTTCAATCCACCTTGTATTTCCTCCTTCCTCAACCTTTCCACTTCATCGTCACCATGCTTCCTTTTTTTTTACACCATCTCTAATCACAATTTCATATTCAACAACCCTACTATTCACCTTTGCTTTACCATTGTCACTCATTACTCTCCTCAAATCACACGAATGAAATTGGCTCCTTTTAACATTGATTTTCTTCTCATTGTTAGGGATAACTTTTTGATTGGAGAATTTAGAAGATCGTCTTAGTGACAAAACCTTGTCAATTCATCTGAGTGATTTCCTAATACCAACGGTGGGGAATCTAATACTATCGTCTTTATGAATTTAGATTTGGGGGTGATAGAATTGTTGTTGTTGTTATTTTAAATGAGGAGGATGAATTATATGTTACACATTCTCACAAACACTTGATGGAATCAAATATATATTAAAAGTGTTAAATTTTTTGTAACAAAAAATTCAACAGAATAACTATTTTAAAATAAAATTATATTTGCAGTAAACTAAACAAACAAATTTATGAAAACAAAATAAAAAAAATATTATAGTTATAAAGATCAATTTTTTTAATCAAATTTATCTCTCCGTGCTTATTTGCATAGACTAGAACGACATTAAATTAATAATATTAGAAATTAATTTGAAATTGAGTAAATAATATAAAAAAATATCTTATACGAGATTTAAACAAATGAACAAATTGATTAATATTATGCAATCTCAAAAATCATTTTGAATATTCATCATATAGAGGACTAAATTGATACAACTTTATAATTTAAAAAACTAATTTAAATATTACTGGTTTGTTTATCTACATGACAAACAAATCAAATCTAATACAACCCTTCCTTTGAACCATAAGAAAAATTGAAATGAAAATTATGGTGGTTACATGATTCAAAACGATATTTGAATTGTGACAATAGGATGTTTCTTCCCATGTTTTGTTTAAGGTATACATATAGAGGCTTAAAAGCTGATAAGGCAACCATTGAACTATTGAACTCGTGCTTTGTCTTTTACTTAGCATAATATAAATATTTATAAGTAGATAATAGATTATTCAAATGCATTAATGACGAGTACTATTATACAAATAGATAATGCATGACTTGATGTGGTAACGCTGGCCGGGAGCCTCACATATTGTGAGATTAGTCTTAACTGTACAGTCAAGCGAGACAAACAATAATCTCTCATATGTACAAAGTCTCAAGCACAGAAAAATAGCTAAAACTATCATCTCATAATAGAGAGGACCGTAGCATGGATCAATAGTAAGATGTTTTCTTATACACAAGATCCTCATTTCTGAGGCGAGTGTAGAGCATAATTGCATCTCTTATGGGGGATTTATGATATGAACATAATAATTAGAGTTTTCAAAAAGAAGAGAAAATTTAGAAGAACATATTTATACTTAAGCACACTGACGATTTTATTTCAATTGCTTCTGAGTTCATATGTTACAATACATCTTCTTTGATATCCAAAAAGTTACACAAAAGAACAAAATACAAACTATTCATGATCATACCATTATAAGCACTACTAAAATGCTTTAAAATAATGGAAGACATATCCACAACACATTTTGACTATTATGTCATATTATTAGCATTCTTTTACACAAGCAGACAAAAGTACAACTATTCATATAATAATTATACAAGACATATTCACGACTCTTTTGACAGTCTTTAAAGATAGGCTAGTGACTTGGAGACAAATTCTGATAAGAGATGTATTCTTCTGAAAAATAGCTAGGGGAGTAATGTGAGTCATACTGCCAGATGTCTTCAGCCATTTCTCTCAAAGTTTCTTCGTCAGGATTTTCTGAAGTATCAATATCCATTGAATTTTCTTCAAAATTCATTGTTGCAAATTGTTGTTCAATTTTCATTTGAGAGTTTTGTTCTAGTTGAGTAGTTTGATCAAAGTTTTCTCCAATTTCTTGTACTCTCACTATCTGCCATTGGAATTTTTTAAGAACTCTATGACCTACACATGAAAATTCTTGTGAACTAATCGGCTGCCACTGGGATGGAAGATTGTCGTATAAGCTTGGGTTTTTTTTTCTCGATTATGGAGATTAATAAAATTGACATAATTCATTAATTCTTTTATAACTTTTAGACTTGGAGGATAATCATCAATGTACCCCTCTTTTTAGAGCCCTTCTATTTATATCTCAACTAGAGCCTTCCTTACAGTACTAACTCTCACTTAATATCTTCCTCTTTCTCCCAGTGTACACAGTTAATATCCTCCTTCCACAATTCCTAACAATGCCTCCCCCAACCGCAATCTTGCACGTAAACTAAAAGATATCTTCCAAGAGGCTTCATGTGCTAGTTGCTTCTGTCATTGGACCAAGAAACTAGCAATGTTTAACTTTTAATTAAAACAAACATAACAGTGAACCAATTTCTCTAATCCTGTAGTATAACTATGAAACGAAAAAAAAAATTAGATGATCATATTCAAATTCAAATAACAAATTGTAACTAGAAAGCCTCTCATCTAGTTTTGCTTTTACATTAGACCCCTCACAACCATTTCTTGAAGAAGTTTTACTGCCTTATCATTCTGGTTGTTTTCAAACAAACAACGAATGATAATATCGTAAGTTACAACATTAGGAATGCAACCATTGTCTTCTATTTTTGATAGCAAGGATAATGCTTCAACAAGTAAGCCCTCTTTACAAAGCCCTTGAATCATAATAGTATAGATCCTAACATCCAAACGATAGCCTTTCATCAGAAGATCTTCATAAACCTTTTGTGCATCTTTAAGTCTTTCACTTTTGCATAGTCCATTAACAAGTATTGTGTATGTACACATATTTAGCTGAATTCCCCGGTCTTTGATTTTCGTCAATAATGCAATTGCCTTGTCAACATGATTGTTTTTGCACAAAACATCTAATATGGAATTGTAAGTGATAATGTCAGCAGGTTGACCTCTATCATGCATCTCATCTAAAAGATCCCAAACTTCAGAGATTCTCTCTGATTTGCAAAGTCCATCAATGAGGAAACTATATGTGATAGTGTTAGGCGCCATATTTTTGAAACGTATTTCTTTAAAAACATGCATGGCTTCGTCCACCATTTTATTCTTACATAATT
Organism: Cicer arietinum; assembly: GCF_000331145.2. NCBI lineage: Eukaryota > Viridiplantae > Streptophyta > Magnoliopsida > Fabales > Fabaceae > Cicer > Cicer arietinum. Next base: position 26,027,346 of record NC_021167.2, read on the forward strand.
CATTAATCAAAATATTGTAGCTACGAACATTAAGAGTCACCCCTTTTCGGATCATGATGTGAAATACATATTTGGCCTTGTTTACATCATCTAGTAAGAAATAACCATTCATTAAAGATTTATAAGTAACAACATCGAGTTTCATATCAAAAAATAGGACTTCTTTTTTTATATTCTAATTGAAATATAAATACTTCTAAGCAGCTTAACAAAAAGACTTCAAATTCAAGCAAAATTGAAGATAGGACCACAAAAATTCACAACAAAGATTGTGAATTAATGGGTTTGACATGGCTGCAATCGAAGAATCGAACGGCTTATATGCACACGGTTTCTGACGTTCTTCGCGCTTTATTGTAGAGCACCGATGGCTCTAAACCAGAATCATGCACTTTAAATAGTGATGGAATGCCTCTAGCTGTTGATTCATTTGAAATTTATTATCATTCTTCATCACTCAACCTTCAACCAACTATGTCTCTTTCTTTGTCATTATTAATTTGTTTGGTACTATGTATGCATCTCATAACTCAAATTAGAACAAAAATATATTGATCTCAAATATTAATATTGATCACAACAAAGAAGTCCTACAGCTAGGTTTGGCCACACAACATTTGAAAGAACAAAAATGACAGAATATTGAAAAGACTAAGATATCAAGATATATATATATATATATATAACAATTCTAAATACCAAGATATGTAAGTAAGATGGATGAGGAAAATTTCTATAATTCACTGTGATCCTACTCGGTTGAACAAGGAAAATCACAATAAGACATTGATCTTACCGGTTACAATTATGAAGGTTGGAAAGACAACAATAGTCTTCATTAAAATTTAACATGAATGATGGTAATAAGAAAATAAACCTCTTAAAGAACAAGATTTAAAAACTATTGTTCATTGTGCAAGTCACCAAATCTAGTATACAAGTTTACTGAGTTTGAATCTATAAACTGCAAACGAATCAAAATGTTTAATCAAAACTTACTATGTAAGAAGACATCCTGTCTCAACAATGAAGTGCTGGTTGCTTCTGTCATTGGACCAAGAAGCATCCAGCAGATTCGCGACAAATTTGGAAGAAAAAGGGATAGTTATTCAGGAATAAAAAAAGTCAGACACTACTGTTGTTACAAATATCACAATGAAACTAGCAATGTTTAACTTCTAATCAAAACAAACATAACAGTGAACCAAATTCAATAATCCTGTAGTATAACTATGAAACGAAAATAAAAATTAGATGATCATATTCAAATTCAAATAACAAATTGTAACTAGAAAGCATCTCATCTAGTTTTGCTTTTACATTAGACCCCTAGTAACCATTTCTTGAAGAAGTTTTACAGCCTTATCATTCTGGTTGTTTTCAAACAAGCAACGAATGATAATTTCGTAAGTTACAGCACTAGGAATGCAACCATTGTCTTCCATTTTTGATAGCAAGGATAATGCTTCATCAAGTAAGCCCTCTTTACAAAGCCCTTGAATCATAATATTATACATCCTAACATCCAAAGGATAGCCTTTCATCAGAAGATCTTCATAAACCTTTTGTGCATCTTTAAGTCTTCCACTTTTGCATAGTCCATTAACAAGTATTGTGTATGTACACATATTTAGCTGAATTCCCCTGTCTTTGATTTTCGTCAATAATGCAATTGCCTTGTCAACATGATTGTTTTTGCACAAAGCATCTAATATGGGATTGTAAGTGAACATGTCAGCAGGTTGACCTCTATCATGCATCTCATCTAAAAGATCCCAAACATCAGAGATTCTCCCTGATTTGCAAAGTCCATCGATGAGGGAATTGTATGTTATAGTATTAGGCGCCATATTTTTTAAACGTATTTCTTTAAAAAGATCCATGGCTTCGTCCACCATTTTATTCTTACATAATCCATTAATCATAATATTGTAGCTACGGACATTAAGAGTCACTCCCTTTCGGATCATGATGTGGAATACATATTTGGCCTTGTTTACACCACCAAGTAAGAAATAACCATCCATTAAAGAATTATAAGTAACAACATTGGGTTTCATATCTTCTTTTATCATCATAGCTAACACACTTTTAGCTTGTTTAACCTCTCCTTCCTTACAAAAACCATCGACCAATATACTAAAAGTATAAACATTTGGGTTGATGTTTTTGAACATCATTTCATTTAACAAACCAACTGCTTCTTTCAATCGACCCACAATGCAAAATCCATATATTAAAGTACTGTAAGTGACGACATTAGGAGAAATTTTCTTAAGAGACATTTCAGAATATAAATCATAGGCATCATTAATAAGCTTATCTTTGCATAGACTATCAATGATTGTGTTGTACATTACGACATCTGGCTTAACCGATAACCCTTCAATCTTCTTGAGCAATTGCATGGCAGCTCTTGTTTCACCTATTTTGCATAATCCGTTGATCAAGGTCCCATAACTAACTTGATTAAGGTGAAATCCCTTAGCAATAACATCATCATGAAAGTGCAATGCTTTCATAACATTACCATTAAGACAGAGACCTTTGATAAGTGTATTAATTGTTATGGTACCAGGCTGATAACTAAGTTTGAGAATTTTTCCCAATACAGAAAATGCAAAATTGAGTTGACCTAGTTGACAGAAACAATTAATCAAAATGTTCAAAGTAACAATGTTAGGTTGAATTACCTTGAATTCCATTTGTTGGAAAAGGGAAATAGCAATAGGGTAATGATTAATCTTAACAAGGGAAGTTAAAATTTGGTTAAATTCAAAGATGGGTTTGGTAGGGTTTAAATGGATGATGCGATTAAATGATGAAATAGCATCGTCAAGATTGTGAGTGAATGAAGGATTAGGGTTAGAGTGTAATAATCGAATTGGAAGAAAGAAAATGAGAGTAGGAACAGAGTGTGCATACCTTAACCTTAAAATTGACATTCTTCTTTTTGTTGATTGCAACCAACTAAACTCGTTATGTTCGATTAAACGGAATGAAAAAGGTTACCATAGAAAATAAACTATTTCTTTATTCTCAATCAACCTTTATTCTTCTCTTACACTTCCTTCCCAATCATGGAAAATAATGGATATTTTAATTATTTATGTATTGTATATGTAAATATTAAGTTAAATTCATCTATAATAAAATCAGGTCTAAAGTAGATTATTTATTTTAGGGAGCCAAAATTTATGTACAATCTTAATAGTTCAATTAGTCTTGCATATTGATATTTTAAAATCACCCATCAAATTGATATTTTTAATCAATTTTGTCCCTCTATTGATGATTGTAGAGACTAAAACGACATTAAATTAATAATATTAGGAACTCATTTGAAATTGAGTAAATAATATGAAGGAAAAGTTTGATACGTTGGATTGTAGGTAGAGATGGGAATGGGTTAGGCCGTCCGTCAGGGGCCTATGGCCTGACCTACTTATGGCATGATCTGGTCTGGCCTATTTAATAAACATGTTAGACTCAGGCTGTTTTTAAAGCCTATTTATTTAAATAGGTCAGACTCATGCTTATAAAAAAAATTTCCTTGTACCCTCCTTATTATACCTACACCCCCAAATATAGAATGAAATAACTATTTTGCCCTCGTATAAATAATAAAACCTCACAAAATTACCATTTCACATTTTTACATTTCCGGAACTGAGAGTAAGTTTTTTTTCCAAATTTCCGGAGAAGTTGAAAAACAAGTTTTCCGGTACAGAAGTTGTACTCCAGAAACCTTGTTGTAATGTTTGCCGGTACCGGAAATCTTGCATGAAGTTTTCCGGTACAGAAGAGTGTTCCGGAAAACATTTTTTTAAGTTATCCGGTATAGAAGAGTGTTTCGGAAAACTTGATTGTCAACATTTCCGGTAGTTACCGGAGAACTTGAGCATCAAGTTTTCCGGAAGTTACGTATATTTTTTTTTTAATTTAATTAATTATAATTTTATAAGTTATTGTGATTTATTTCTTTTAATATTTTAATTTTTCAGTGGGTGCACGAGGAAGAGACGGCAAAATCATACGAATTACACGGGACACTAAGACTTCTACATCAACTCCGATGAATCCCCCAGTGAGGATTCGACCGACAACTTCAAGGAGAAGAAGACGTATGATTATTGAAAACGACGATGAGGGACATCATGATCAGGGGGAGCCTTCTATAGTGCATGAGAAAGATGTGGTACATGGGCAGGTGGATGTACATGAGCATATGGTGCACGAGCAGGTGGATGTACATGAGCAGGAGGATGCTGCACCTGCTCATGAGGGAGAGCATATGGAGGAGGAACACGATGGAGCTGAGGGACCTGGTGAGCTCACACGGTATCCTGGAGGACCTTATGATTTGTCTGTCCTTACACGATACTGTTATCATGTTTCAGCTAGACTATGGTTTGGTGAGGTATATTAATTATTACTTATAATGCATTAAAAATATTTAAATTAATTAATATTTGTTGTCTAAATTTAATTTTAATGTCATATATTTTTTTTGTATACAGGAGCGACCATTGCTGAAAATTGTTGCGCATGGGAAGAAAATGCAACAGTTTACTCTGCCGGTACTTTCGCGACCCATAGAGAATTGGGTGAATTTGTCAGGTCTGAACCCATTACAACGGGGTAGTTTGAAGATGATCGACAACAACTTGATATATGCGTTTGTTGAAAGATGGCATTCCGAGACATCGTCATTTCACATGCCATTTGGTGAAATGACGATTACTTTGGATGATGTTGTCAATCTTCTCGGATTGCCTATTAGGGGTGAGTTCTACAGTCCACCCGATGTAGATAGAGTAACAGCGTGTAATCTTGCAGTCCATCTATTAGGAGTGACCACGGAAGAGATCTGAGAGGAGACCAAAAAGACTAGAGGTGCGCACTATAGACTAGATTGGTTGAAGGAGATCTTCAGAAGGCAGTGTGCAGTAGAGAGGTTTGACTGTGCTGCTAGGTCATATCTATTGAATTTAGTCGGGAGTACTATTTTCGCTGATAAGAGTCATACTCTAGTTGATGCGAAGTACCTTCCTTTATTCAGATATTTAGACGGTATAAATAAATATGTATGGGGTACTGCTGCACTAGTGGTGCTTTATGACTACCTCTCAGATGCCTACTATTATGACACCAAATAGCTAGGTGGATATATGACGCTGCTTCAGGTATCAATTATATTTTAGTATTAATTATTAATTATTTATTTAATTTATTTATGTTGTATTTAATTGTTAGCATTAATTTATTAATTTAACTTATTTATGTTATATTTAATTATTAGTATTAATCATTTAATATTTTTATTTGTAACAGTGCTGGATTTACGAATATTTTCCGAATATTTGTAATAGAGGTGATCAGGGTGCTGACGTGGAATGTTTTGCCCGAATGAATAGATGGTGCTATAAACAAGGCAAGCATAAGGTCCATGAATACAGAAGTATTATTGATGTATTGACACTTGCAGATGTTATATGGAGACCATGTGAGAATCACAGGGGTGTCATTCTTTTTGATGATATCACGCTTTATACTGGTCACATCTGACTATGCAGCACTGTAGTGAAATATCTACCAGAGAGGTGTTTGAGACAATTTGGATATATCCAATATATTCCTTCACCGCCACTTCCAGATCCTGCTAGATTATTTGATGTAGATGTGGAATGGTTGGGATATGTGACGCCAGTGACAGAGCTATTTCACAAGCTTCGTCCAGCTACATATCCATCTGAGTGTGAAGATGGATATTTGGAGTGGTTCTATCATGTGTCTCATCCACTGCTGGTGCGACCAGATGGTGTATCTCAGGTCCCACGTTATAGTGTACCGCCCACCAGTGCAGATGCTTCTAGTTCACAGCCGCCACCTATCCTACAGCAGATCGATGATCTTACACAACATGGGTTGAGTCAACATCAAGCTAGTCCAAATGATGAGTTGTATATTCACTTTTATAAAACTTTGTATTTATCACGTAGTCACACTAGTTAGTAGTAACACTTTTGATGAACTACTGTTATGTCGGTTATTTTATGAACACTTTTGATGAACTATTATTATGTCGGTTATTTTATGAACACTTTATGTTAGTTATTTTATTAATTATTGTTATGTCGGTTACTTTATTAATTATTGTTATGTTAGTTATTTCGGTTACTTTATTAAAAAATTATTTTATTAATTATTGTAATGTCGGTTACTTTATTAATTATTGTTATGTTAGACTCACCCGTCTCTGAATAGTTATTTTATTAATTATTGTAATGTCGGTTACTTTATTAATTATTGTTATGTTAGACTCACCCGTCTCTGAATAGTTATTTTATTAATTATTGTAATGTCGGTTACTTTATTAATTATTGTTATGTTAGACTCACCCGTCTCTGAATAGTTATTTTATTAATTATTGTAATGTCGGTTACTTTATTAATGTCGGTTACTTTAGAATTAGGTGTTAGTAAATTTTCTTGTTTTTAGTGATATGGTAGTTTAATTTTCTGAGTTAATATAATGTCTACTAATAGTAAGGTGTAGTAAATAGATGAGCACAATAGATTTATCATGGTTCCCCTTATAACCAAGGGTACGTCGAGTCCTCTTGCACACCACAAGAGATTGATCCACTAATTGTCAAAAAATATACAACTCCCACCCTAGGATTCTTGCTACAACACTTCTAAGATAGCACACCACTATCTTAGATTAAACTATTTTTAAGAAAGCATTCCTTTCTTTTACAAGTGATACAATATGATTTGAATAAGAATAAGGAGAGGTATATTGATAAACAATCCAATAACAATTCAAGTACTTGAGAACCTTTCTGAATGATATGAAAATGAAATGCAAGTACTTTGTAAAAAATCAGAATTTTGTTCAAAGTTGTTCAAGGTATATATTCAAGGATTGTTATGCTTTGATATGAAGTTATGGGGTATTTATATTCCATAAGCATATCTTCAGATTCGTGCCCATTGACCCAAGAGGTTTGATGAAATAAATACAAGATAATTAAATATTGTTATGTCGGTTACTTTATGAAATAAATACAAGATAAAATCAATTAGTAAAATGCATGACAAAACTAAAATTAATTAATAACAATTGAAATGTCGGTTACATTCAAGTGATTTTGTATCAATTTTAAAACATTAAGGTTCATCTAAAGACATTGCATTTACGGGTTCTGTAGGTGGATTTTGGGTAACACGTGACAACCGGCCTAATAAATACACCCAGTGTTGTAGACGGTCTGTGTATGCTATTGCCCAAGAAGTTGCTTCATTGGTGCGATATTGCTTCCAACCTGGTGCAATGTCTGGCATTGGAAATCCATCTTTCATCTTTAACTGCAAAAATTAAATAAATTAACAAAATATAAGACAAAAATTACCAGAATAAAATTTAAAAAAGTATAAGAAAATAATTACCGGAACCCAGTGATTTTCATTAACAAAACCAATACAACAAATGCGACCATTTTTTGTCGATCCGGAATGTGAACCCCTCATAGGAAAGAAAGTCATTGAAAATGTCAGACCGAAAGTGACAAGAATAATATTATATGTTGTCGCTATCACGTAACCCATATCAAGTATGGACAACCATTTATCCATGGGTTGAACACCTAAGCCGGATATCATCAACGAATCTCTTACTTCTTTAATGCGTCCTGTGAACAATCTATCATATGGAGTTACATGAGAAACAATCTCTTGATCCAATCTCTTGCGGACCAAAGACCAACACTCTTCACCGAAACCAAGCAATAATGCAATAGCGCGAAAACCACAATTTCCATCCGCTGCCACGTCAAATATGTCATCAATGTATGGCTGAATAATATCAGGAAATTGTCTCAATAACAAATTTTTTGAAGAATGAGATGACTGAGAGGGGTGTTTCTTTGATTGAGAGGCTTGTCTCTTCTTTGACTGAGAGAGATGGGAACCAATATCTTCACAATATGTTGCATTAACATGCTCAAAGTAAGAAGGGTCTCGATATACATCATATCCATCTGGCTTCATACCCTTACTCTTCTTCACTCTTCCTTTGGTTTTGACTTTTTCAGATGGTGGACACATTGAACTTGTACTTGGAAAAGCAAGTTCACGCACTTTACTCTTCAACACTCGTTTCCCAATAACATCAAATGATCGAAAGCGTTTCCATAAGGCATTCATCTCAGTAGACATATCCAACTCTGATTCATCTTATGTGTCTTGAGTGAGTTCACATTCCATGCTTAATTTTCTCCAGTGAATATGCACAGAATCTAGAGGAATTGGTTCACCCATTAATTTATATTGTCCCAATTCACAAGCACAAGGTAATTCGTATGTCCTTCTCAGAGAACACCCACATATAGATTTTTCAGTAGCCACCCACTCAACTTTGTCGTATTCTTCATCAATACGTCTTTGAGCTTCTGTTGATACAAATGTATTCAATCTCTAATAAAATGGATTTCTGTGCTCATGCTCTTCATCATAAAAACTTTTTTGAAACGAGGCTCTGATTCTTTTATGTTGTAACCTTATCATGTTGTTCATAGCCTCCCAACATTTACACAAATCACCCATGCTATTTTCTAACATTAACTTCAGTTTCCAGTGAGCTGACTCAACCCTGTAAATTTTTTTTACAGATACATTAGAAAATATAATAAAATTATAATATAATACAATTCAGCAATATATAATAAAATTCAACAATATATAATAAAATTATATTAAATACCTGTTAGTCGTTGTGTTCCCCAAATGCATCACTTTATTTGTCCATGCTTCAACAAATCTTTCCTTATGTGGAGTCAACCAAGTTTCTTTGACATAATCAACAAACACTTTAGTATCAACACATGATTGTTCAAACATATGCAAGCGCATCATATACTCTTTTTCATTACTACAATACATAATGTCTTTCCACATATTCAATATTGACTCTTGTCTATCCTTTAAGACATATTGCTTGCATTTTGCTCCAACATTTTTTTCGATATGAAATCGACAAAGTAAATTAACAGCATGTGGAAACACAATGCCAACTGCATTCATTAACGCAAGATCTCTGTCTGTCACAATTACTTGAGGGAATTTATTTTGTGTAACAAACAAATCTTTTAGTCTCTCTAATGCCCAACAAAAGTTTTCTTCCCTCTCACATTCCAAATAAGCAAACCCAACTACAAATGTTTTCTCTGTTGATGTCATACCAACAATTTCAAGTAATGGCATTCTGTATTTATTGGTTTTGTAGGTACTGTCCATAATCAACACAATCGGAAACAAATTCAACAACTTCACTGAATCTGGATGCGCCCAAAAAATATCTCTCATAACATCGGAGTCTTCACGCTTTCTATTCCAGCACACATATTTTGCATCTTCAATTAACTTGAATAAATGTTGCATCTCTGTTCTATTACCTCTCACGTGCAATCGAATGATACTTCTCTGTTTATATATTTGTGAGATCTTAGTAACATTACTCTTATCTCGGTCTTGCAATGAGAGTAATATGTGTCTCGATGCAACATTATATTTTGTTAATTCATGAACATGTTTTCTTTCTTCTTCATCTAAGCGTCTAACATATGCATGCCCCTCCAAAGTATCAGGTAATTCATAGTTGTGAATTCCATAAATTACTTTAATTATCCATCCTGAACCATCTTTTAATTGTTTTGATCTAAGCTTGAAAGGACAATCACATTTTTTTGTTGAACTTCGAATAGAACTAGCAGCACACTTGTATTTTCCCCCTTTGTCACAACCTAATATTAATTTATTTCTCCGTCCTTTCTCACCCGTCTCTATATCTGATCTTCTGATAATAACGGTAACTTTATTTTTTATACCAATTTCTTTTGCCCATTTCACAACAGTATCCCTTGAATCAAATATCTGAAATAAAATAATTATAATTAATCACAAAAATATATTTTTATAATATTAATATTAAATATATTTATTCATACCTGATCTGTGTCAAAAATATTTGTAGTATCGACACATGTTTTGTCACTTCTCTGTTTATATATTTGTGAGATCTTAGTAACATTACTCTTATCTCGGTCTTGCAATGAGAGTAATATGTGTCTCGGTGCAACATTATATTTTGTTAATTCATGAACATGCTTTCTATCTTCTTCATTTAAGCGCCCAACATATGCATGCCCCTCCAAAGTATCAGGTAATTCATGGTTGTGAATTCCACAAATTACTTTAACTATCCATCCTGAACCATCTTTTAATGGTTTTGATCTAAGCTTGAAAGGACAATCACATTTTTTTGTTGAACTTCGAATAGAACTAGCAGCACACTTGTATTTTCCCCCTTTGTCACAACCTAATATTAATTTATTTCTCCGTCCTTTCTCACCCGTCTCTATATCTGATCTTCTGATAATAACGGTAACTTTATTTTTTATACCAATTTCTTTTGCCCATTTCACACCAGTATCCCTTGAATCAAATATCTGAAATAAAATAATTATAATTAATTACAAAAATATATTTTTATAATATTAATATTAAATATATTTATTCATACCTGATTTGTGTCAAAAATATTTGTAGTATCGGCGCATGTTTTGTCCATTAATAGTAGTGGATTATCCATATCTGTTAACATTTAAAAAAAATTAAAAAACTTAAAAAAAATTAAAAAAAAAATGGTCTGTACCGGAAAACTTAGAAATGAAGTTTTCCGGAATCTACTACTGTACCGGAATACTTGTCAATTAAGGTTTCCGGTACAAAACTTTTCCCTTCTGTACCGGAAAACTCAGTTTTAACATTTCTGGTACTTTACTCTGTACCAGAAATCTTGTTACAAGTATTATGGTAGTTACCGGAAATCTTGTTACAAGTATTCCGGTAGTTACAGGAAAACTGGAGCCTACCGGAAATCTTTTTTACGGCTGGGTGAATGACAAAATGGTGAAAAAAAAAAAAATTACCTTTACTTTCTTTGAAATAGCAAAAAAAAAAAAAAAAATTGAGGGTAGTTTTGGCATTTTTGATTTTTTTTTGGGGTACAAGGCAAATTGTGGGGGTACAGGGGAAATTTTTCTATAAAAAAAGCCTATTAGGCTTGACAGATAGACCTATATATATTTTATTATTTATTAATATCATTTATTATTATTATATTAATAATATTATTTCCTATTTTAAATTATATCAATTAGACAATCACTCAGTGAGCATTCCATATTCAGTAATTGTTCCATATTCGGTAGAGATTTCATATTTGGTAGTCATTTCATATTCGGTAACCGTTCTATTAGTCAATCACTCAGTAGTCGTTCCATATTTGTTTAAGAGGTAATAATGAGTGTGTTTGTTTCAGAAAAAAAAATCTATTATTTGACACACAAAATTATTTTTTAGGGTTTAAAGGATGTTTGTTTCATATTTTTTAAAAATTATTTTAAATAGGCTTCCAGGTCAGGTCAGGCTTTTAAAAAGGCCAATCAGGCCGGGAAAAAAGTCTATGAAAAAAAGTCTTTCAAAGCCTAGCCTGGCCTGGCCTATTCCCACCCCTAGTTGTAGGTTGAGACGTGATGTCAAAATCTCTTATGGATCTTAAAGTATTTAACACGTTGTTGTTCTCACGTCCCTGGACTCCCAACACGAAGAAGGTATGGTTTCAGATACTTACCATTTCAAGAGTCCCAACTATTGTTCAAAAGACACATATATCTATTGCTAAAAGTAGGTCCCATTTTACCTATATCTGATATTCGTTGAACACCCCCAATGTCATTATAAGCTTAATGTTGATGCAACAGGTCTGATAGAGGGCTAAGTGGGGTATCAATGTTGTAGTGACAGATGTTGATGATGTAGTGGTTGATTTAGCTGTTGACAAGTCATTTCATTACCAGATCCAGAAGTAGTCGGAGCTTTAGCCATGCAGAAGGGTTTATAATTTGCAAAAGATGTATTTCTTGAAGGTTATAGCGGAATCAAATGCTTAAGATGTGGTTGTGACATTGACCGCTTATCAATAATCTGTCACCTGTGTTGGTTCTATAATTAGATATTAATTTTAATGTTTTCTTTCATACTTTAAATCTTTTACATGTTAAGCGTGAAGCCAATCAAGCTACACATTATTTAGATAGATATGTTATTTATAATCTTGATTCTGTGTAGATTGAAGAGACTCCATCGTGTATTTCTTTTATCTTAATTTATTATTTGTTGTGAGAATTACTCTAATGAACTTATCCTTGATGTAAAAAAAAAGTTTGCACCATTAACCTTTTAAGTTATATTGAATTATGCAAGCAACCATTTAAGTTTGATTTTTTTTTTTTGAATTAATATAATAAAATATTAAGATTTAATTGAAACATTGCAATAAATTGATTGTCCAAGCTACTTTTCAAGTGGAAGAAATTAATGACATTAATTATGTGGATAAATTTTTATTACCATGTTTTTAACGTTATGCAAGTGTATAAATAACAGCATAGAAAATCAAGAAATGAATATCATTTATAAGATTTGATGAATGTTTTATTGAAGGATTAGTTTGAGGGACTATTAGAACATAGAGTAAGTTATTGTGTGAATTTAAATTTTATTGAAGTCCCACATTGAAAAACTGTCATATATTGATAGCAGTTTTTGTGTTGTGATCCCTTCAATTTTTGGGTGGTCCTAATACCACAGTCCCTTTAGAGCGGTTTTTGTGTCGTAGTCTTTTCGATTTATGAAAGATCATAGTCTGTCTTGCACAATTTGCACAATGCCGCAAAATGTCTTAAAGAGAGTGACCTAGTCCGTGACTCAACCCAATAATATCTTCGGTGGCTGAAAATTTATTTTGAAATAGTTTTTTTGAAACTCAAAAACAACAATTTTAAGTCGTTTATTTCTGACATGTCTACCGAAGAGATTACTTGTCTGATTTCAATAAACTGTTTCTGTTTGAGGCAAACATAAAATGATAAGAAAATTGAAGAATTAATCCAATGGGAGAATAATGATTACCCCTTTAAGAATTATATTTATAATGGACTTGTTAATGATCAGTATGATTATAACTGTTCCAACAATACTATGAGTCGTTACCTCTAGTATCAGAGTATCAAATAACCAATGATAGACTCGTGGAGACTCACTCCCATGAAATTTAAACAATAATTCGTGAGATCATCTCTTAAAGTATGACTTTAGATGAATTTCAACTTATTATTATTATTATTATTGACAAGCTGCCCCTGCTTGGAAGGATTTCAAAAATTCTCTCAGACAATTCTCTAGAGAGTGTGATAATGCGTCTCAAAAAAAATTATTTATGGTTTTCTTTTGAATAAGGCAGAGTTTACTTACTCTAAGGGTAATTTGTACACCATTTCTAAATATAATATTTTTGTTGGGAAAGATACGTCACTAATGACATGTTTGAATTAAATGTTGAAATTAAGACAATATTTCCTTATGCTTGTATGTCATGTAATTGTCATATTTGACATGTTAGACTATGTCATATGAACAAACGTGTAATTTCAAATTTAAGTAACTCGTGTTTAATTCCTAAGTTACTTATGTGGCAATTTTTTATTAGTTGTTAGATAAGTTATCCATAATTTTTCAAAGACAACTAAGTTTCACCTAATTTAATTATTTATATATTTCATATAAAATAAGCTAAATTTGATCTATAATAAAATCTAACTTAAAGTAGATTATTCATTTTGGATGAGTAACAATTCAGTCTTTTGTTTTTTTCTTCTCAAGTAGCGATTTATTGTCTTAAAATATTAACAATGTTATCTTTTTTTACAAAAATTCAGAAAATTCATCGAAATCTTCAAACAAAATCCATTAAATTAATTATCATCTTCAACATAATCCAAATTTTCATAAAAATTCATTACTCAAATCTTCATATAAACTAATATTTTCATCCTTAACAACATCAAATTCATTAAATAAAGAATGAAAATTTTAAGATTTAGGTTAGAGTTTGATTTGGAGAAGGATAAAAAGAAGAAGAAGATATTGTCTCGGTGATTTGGTGATTAAATCTTAAAGTGTGAGTTCTTTATTTGATGAATTTGATATTGTTGTTGTTGTTGTTGTTAGAGATGAAGATATAAGTTTCTTTGAATATTTGAGTTGTGAATATATGAATTTTCTTGAAACTGATAATGAAATTTATGGATTTTGTTTAAATATTTTGATGAAATTTCCAAGTTTCTATAAAAAAAATGATAATATTGTTAGACATTTTAGGACAATCAAATTGTTACTCAAAATTAAATAAAGAACCAACTAACAAATAAGAACCGATAAAATTAAATTAAGGGAGAACGAGAAATATTTTATCTAAAATTTATGTATCATCTACGATATTACCAAGGTGGGTCTGGATGATATATTTTAGGTTAATTATTGGTAAATTATTGCAAATTATATGAATTTCTTTTGTGATACTCTCTCTAATCACTATTATAAAGTAAAAAAATTGGTCTTAAATCTTGATCACTCTGATAAACAAAAGTGAACTACTTTTGAATCATTTAATATTATTCTCAATACACTCTTTATTTAATTTAAAACAATTAATATTTATAGTTATATGTTTGATATTAAAAAGAGACAACTTAATAAATTTAGTTTGTGTTCTGCATGAAATTTAGAAAATTAATTGTATTTAACTAAGTACATATCTTAATACCCGCAAAAATAGTTTTTTTTTTTATTTCATATTTCTATAATAGTGAACGGCGAGAATACTTTTTAATATATTATTTACAAGATTTAATTGTTAAGAAAACTATAAAATTAAAGTTTTGATGAAAATAAACAAAGGTTAATTAAGAATGTTAATTATGATTCTAAAATGTTATGTTTATTTAACTTGTGTTTTTAAGTGAATTAATTCAAAGATATGAATCAAGCAAAGCAAAGAAAACAGTTAAAAACTGAACAGATAAAGAAACAAGAATATTCTGAACAAAATAGAGAATGATCTCCAGGTTCAAGACTAGAAAATGACCTCCAGGTTCAAGACTAGAGAATGATCTTCAGGTTCAAGACTGATCGTCATGGCCTCTTAACCAATCAATCTCTATTATTTCAACGAAGCTTTTGCCTCTGAATTTTATACTAAGTTCATCAATACATGGCAAGGAACAAATATGATCCATTTCACTCAAAGAAGATTTCAAATCATTAAAATAAAATGTCTCGAATCAAACTAGTTGAAACAGTCTGAATCTTCTTCAGCCAAATTGTCAAAAAAGTTTAATCAATCTTGATTTGTACAAGACACCAGGAAGATATCCAGAATGATCAAAACTGAATCTCCAGATTGATCATCAATCTCCAGAAAGTTCAAACTGAAAAAACTAGATTGATAATCAATATTCGTTTCTACAGAATTTCAGCATTGATCTCCTTATTTCTGCAGAAGTTTATAATCATTCACCAAACTGTTTTGGATAGAATCAAGGCTCCATACGAAGCTGTAACATCAATGATTAAATGACAAGTTTCAAAGATCATTAAACTCAAAGGCAAACTGATCAAAGAAGTCTGTAACAACATCAGTCAAAACAGATTCAAAATATTCAAAGGCTGGAATATTTTTAATCATATATATTGGTTTTGGTCAAACTGACAAGAGCACTACCAACAACTCTTTTGAACATTACTAAATGCTCCAAAACGCCTATAAAATAAAGGCCAATATCCAGGAAAAAGGCAGAAGTTCAAGTGTTATCAAAGTCTCATAAATCATTTACATTCACATGCTTGAAATTCTCATTTTCACAAAAAAGAATTTGTTCTGAACTTTTATATCACAATGTGCTATTACTACTAAATTCTTTGTAAAGAATTGAATCTCAAACAAGAGTTGAGACATCTCAGATTCTATCAAAACAATCTCATCATTATTGCAAAACTCAAACTATAAGAGTTTAAGTATAGTTTGAATAGATTGTAACGGATCCTATCAAGATCGATAGGTGATTAATTTACTTTATGGGTGGAAAGAAATAGAGCTTGTAACAGATCAAGATTGATATAAGCTAGGTGCTGTAAAACCAATATTTTGTTTTGAACACTTAGTGGAAAATCTCACAGTTGTGAGGACTAGACGAATCCCGAGTTGGGTGAACTAGGATATATCTTTGTGTGGTATTCCTTCTTTTATCTCTCTATTTATTAAGCTTAATTGATTAACTGAGATAAAACATTAACTGAATTTATGTTTTTAAGCTAACCAAGAATGTTCTCCGTTTTCTTAACCAAGATCATTCTTGAGTTAAATCTTGAGGTTTCTTTAGAAATTTTTAAATAGGTACATTTACAATTCAAACCCCTCCCTCCATGTAAATCGACATTGTTACTTCACTAATGATCATCACTCGTTTTTATTCACTGTCAGTGTAAAATTAGTTTACACTAAATGCGCATCATCATTTTTCTCTTATTTATATTAAAATATCCATCTATATATGTAAAGTTTTTTTTGTTGTGACTAAATCTATATATGTAAGTTAATGATGTCATTTCATAATAAAAGGCCAATGGTATATATTTTTTATGTTTTATTTAAATATTAAGAAATTTTCATAGAGATATTAATATACTTACATGTATTTAGCCCTCCATGCACTTGTGCAGTCAGTATAATGGTGACCGTTCAATTAAAATCGAACGGTCCAAAATTTAATTTTCTTTTTTAAAAACTAACAAAATCTACTTTCATTCTAGACTCGTCGATCAAACAGTCACCAATGTGTTTCAAAGACTAGTCTGAATATTTACTTAGTTGTTTATCTAAATGACAAACAAATCAATCTAATACAACCATTCCTTTGAGCCATTAAAAAAATAGAAATAAAAAGATACAGAGGTTATATGATTCAAAACAATATGTAAAGCTTCATTTGAGGTTCTCCATCATCAACACTATATAGATGGGAAAACAAAAAATGTTAGTAAAATATACAGGCTAATTGACTTTACAGTATTGTGTACAAAATGGAATGCGTGCGCAAAAAAAAAAAAAATTATAAGTATTAACTTTGTTAGGATAAACAAATTAAGTACTATAACATGAGTGCTTATCTTATAAGTTTTTTTATAACATGAGTGTTTATCATATAAGTGTTTTTATATAAATTAAAGTTAAATAATTTTAATATAAGCTGTTTTCTTAAACTATCTTGAAGATAAAAATGGGTTGGAGGCGTAGTGTTAAAGTTAAAACAATAAAAATGACTGATGTGTACATGTATATGGATCCAGTTAAACACCACGATGAAGGACGGCATAAATATGGAGGGACAAATTTGAGAGTTATGAAAATATAATTTGAGTTAGTGAAAAAACTGAAAAGACACAAACTCATAAAGCTGAATAGCTACATATTTGTTTATGAGGCATGCATATAGAAGTTAAAAAGCTGATATTGCAACCATTGAACTAGTGCTTTGGCTTTTACATAGTATAATATTAATATATAAATAGATAATAGATGATGCAAATACATTAATGATCATGAGTACTAGTACATAGACAGATACTTCACGACTTGATGTGGTAATGCAAAATGGTATGTCTCACAAAACATTTGAAAGAACAAAAATGACATCATATTGAAAAGACTAAGATATCAAGATATATATATATATATATATATATTATATACACAATTCTAAATACCAAGATCTGTAAGAAAGATGGATCAGGAAAATCTCTATAATTCACTGTGATCCTACTCGGTTGAACAAGGAAAATCTCAATAAGACATTGATCTTACCGGTTACAATTGTGAAGGTTGGAAAGACAATAATAATCACAATGTGGAGTGCTTCCTTCACTTTCTATAATGCTCCTCAAGAAGTGTAAATTGTTGCTTGTACTATATCACTGATCAACCACACTGTGCAATAAGATAACACAGAATTACATACCAAATTCCCGCAGATGCAATAGTTTTAAACTCTTTTTTTTTTATGCCAAATAAACACAGACAGTTTAACAATCAATTGCTTTTCAAGAGTCACTTTAATTTATACAAGACTTAATTAACAAATATTGATATTCAGAAGGAGTTGAAATATTAATAGTATAAAAAATTAAACATTCTTGTAGAAGAATTTATTTATCGAATATGATAAAATATGTATGGATAATGGAGAATCTAGTTCTGTACACAAATTGGTTTAACAATAAATGCAAAAAAGAGAACCTCATAATGATGATAAAATAAGGTCAGCTGGTTATCTTTCTTAACATGCCTGGAGACAGTACAGATATATTGTCTAAGAACTTGTTTTTATATTTCTATCCAGCCTTCATTTTATACCATAGTACCATAACATATAATAGCTCTAAAATAGAAGAATACACAAATTAAATACATATTCGTAACTAATAATCAAAGATCATTGTTAAGATCATTGTTACAAATATTCAAACCGAAATAAGTTTTGGGAAGAACGACCAGAAAGACCAAAAACACACAGAGGGAGCAGTAATAAGTTGAGGACATATTCATGTTTTTACTTGAGATTCACTGCAGCCATCACAACAACTGCTAGTAAAAAACACAACACATCGAGGTTATGCATAGCATCTCGGGGCCGCTACAGCCCCAACACTGGTATTGACTAAATATTTACCCATTTTACAGATTGTCACGACAACATAAATTAATTATGAAACCTATCACAGAAGCCAGGAATGAAGTTTGAGCACACAATAAAGTATTAAAAATTGAATTAGAATAACAGAAGAAGTACCAAAGTCAGAACAAGAACTTAGATTGTACTAAATATTTAGCTTAGGAGATAAATTATTTAAAAACCATTGTAGAATAGAACCACCACATATCTTAAAAATAACTTAGTCTGAGATATGGATAGAATAGAGAAGACAATAAATTGCAACAATTCATTGAACTATATGTTCGTTCAAACCTCTTCATAAATCAGCTCTCTTACATTATCTATGGTCACTTTTCTACTCTCAATTTCAAACTCAAGTTGAAATGAGCTGAGTGGATGATTCAAGGTATTTAGAGCAAGCTCTGCCAAAGGAATATCTCCCTTGTACAACTGAAAAATCAGTTTCATTGCAATGAATCAAAACATACCCTTCTTTTTAGAGCCCTTCTATTTATATCAAAACTAGACCCTTCCTTACAATAGTAACTCTCATTTAATATCTTCCTCTTTCTCCCAGTGTACACACTTAATATCTTCCTCCCGCGATTCCTAACAATGCCTCCCCAAAACGCAATCTTGCATGTAAACTAAAAGATATCTTACAAGAGGCTTCATGTGCTGGTTGCTTCTGTAATTGAACCAAGAAGCATCCAGCAAATTCGCGACAAATTTGGAAGAAAAAGGGATAGTTATTCAGGAATAAAAAAAGTCACACACTATTGTTGTTACAAATATCACAATGAAACTAGCAATGTTTAACTTCTAATCAAAACAAACATAACAGTGAACCAAATCCACTAATCCTCTACTATAACTATGAAAAGAAAATAAAAATTAGATGATCATATTCAAATTCAAATAACAAATTGTAACTAGAAAGTATCTCATCTAGTTTTGCTTTAACATTAGATCTGTAACAACCATTTCTTGACGAAGTTTTACTGCCTTATCATTCTGGTTGTTTTCAAACAAACAACCAATGATGATTTTGTAAGTTACAGCATCAGGAATGCAACCGTTGTCTTCCATTTTTGATAGCAAGGATAATGCTTCATCAACTAAGTTCTCTTTACAAAGCCCATCAATCATAACAGTATACATCCTAACATCAAAACGATAGCCTTTCATCAGAAGATATTCAAAAACCTTTTGTGCATCTTTAAGTCTTCCACTTTTGCATAGTCCGCCAACTAGTATTGTGTATGTATAGATATTTAGCTTAACTCCCTGATCTTTGATTTTCGTCAATAATGCAATTGCCTTGTCAACATGATTGTTTTTGCACAAAGCATCCAATATGGAATTGGAAGTGAACATGTCAGCAGGTTGACCTCTATTATGCATCTCATCTAAAAGATCCCAAACTTCAGAGATTCTCCCTGATTTGCAAAGTCCATTAATGAAGGAATTGTAAGTTATAGTATCAGGCGCCATATTTTTGAAATGCATTTCTTTAAAAAGATCCATGGCTTCATCCACCATTTTATTCTTACATAGTCCATTAATCATAATATTGTAGCTATGAACATCAGGAGTCACTCCCTTTCGGACCATGGTGTGGAATACATATTTGGCCTTGTTTACATCATCAAGTAAAAAATAACCATCCATTAAAGAATTATAAGTAACAACATCGAGTTTCGTATCTTCTTTTATCATCATAGCTAACACACTTTTAGCCTGTTTAACCTCTCCTTCCTTACAAAAACCATCGACCAATATATTAAAAGTATAAACATTTGGGTTGATATTTTTCAACATCATTTCATTTAACATACCAACTGCTTCTTTCAATCGACCCACAATGCAAAATCCATATATTAAAGTACTGTAAGTGACAACATCAGGAGAAATTTTCTTGACAATCATTTCAGAATATAAATCACATGCATCAATTACGAGTTTATCCTTGCACAGACTATAAATAATTGGGTTGTACATTACCACATTAGGCATAACCAGTAACCCTTCAATCTTTCTGAGCAATTGCATGGCAGCTCTTGTTTCACCTATTTTACATAATCCGTTGATCAAGGTCCCGTAACTAACTTGATTAAGGTGAAATCCGTTAGCTATAACATCATCATGAAAGTGCAATGCTTTCTTAGCATTACCATTAAGACAAAGACCTTTGATAAGTGTACTAATTGTTACGATATTAGGCTGATAACCTAGTTTGAGAATTTTTCCCAATACAGAAAATGCAAAATCGAGTTGACTGAGGTGGCAGAAACAATTAATCAAGATATTCAAAGTAACAATGCTAGGTTGAATTCCTCTGAATTCCATTTGTTGAGAAAATGAAATAGCAGTGTGGGAATGATTAATCTTAACAAGGGAAGTTAAAATTTTACCGAATTCGAAGATTGGTGGAGTAGGGTTGATATTGAGCATGCGATTGAATGAGAAAACAACATCATCAAGAACAACATTGTGATCTAATGGAGAATGAGTTTGAGAGTATAACAAAGGAATAATGAAATTAGGAATTGGAAGAAACAAATTGGGAGTGGGAAGAGAGTGAGAATACCTTAACCTTGAAATTGAAAATGACATTCTTCTTTTCTTTTCTTCGTTGCAACCAAACTATCGATTTTGTTTTTGTACAACTTTCCCTGTTTTCCTTCTAAATATTAAATTAAATAAACAAATTAAAATATTCTTCTAAATATTAAATATAAAATTGGTATTTTGAAATTTTTTGTATAGCAATAATGCTATCAACACCCCTCAAATTGCTACTCACACCTCCCAAAATTATATAAAAAAATGAAAATACTCAAAATGCCCTTTTATCAATGTTACACATTTATTAACCCATAACTCACATTCATCAATATTCAACCCATCGCATAACTCACATAAAAAAATCACCATACTTCATTGACCATAACTCATAATCATTAAAAACTTACATCACTCACTCATATCCTACAACACATCAGTTTGATGGGCTTTTAAAAACTAAGGTAAGGAGATCTTTTACAGCGCTCTTTGAAAGAGCGCTGTAATAGACTTTTAAAAAATAAGTTAAGGATGTCTTTTACAGTGCTCTTTCAAATAGCGTTGTAATAAACTTTTAAAAATTAAGTTAATGAGGTCTTTTACATGGCTCTTTGAAAGAGCGCTGTAATAGACTTTTAAAAACTAAGGAGGTTTTTTACGGCGCTCTTTCAATGAGCGTTGTAATAGAGTTTTATATATAACACTAAACCGCTTCAGTTTCCTCTTCATTTCGTAAATTTCACTACACTTCAGAGTCATCCTCCTCTTCATTGTCCTTCTCATTGTGAATCCTACTGTCCATACGAACCATATTGGCAACCATCTTCATCTTTGTTACTATCCCTACCAACTCTCATTCAAATATTATCTCTAAACCATAAACCCTAAACCGCTTCAGTTTCCTTTTCATTACGTAAATTTCATACGCTTGTTTCCTCCTCCTCCTCTTCATTCTCCTTCTCATTGCGAACCCTACGAACAATATTGTCTTGTTACTAACCCTCATTACGTAAACTTCATACGCTTGATGATGATTGATGAAGATGGTTGAAGAATACGATGATTGACGATGAATATGAAGATGAACAATATGTTGAATATAGAAAGAAGAGGAAGAAGATGAGTTATGAAGAAGATGAAATAAAGAAGATGAGTTATGAAGAAGATGAGAAGATGAGTTATGAAAAAGATGAGTTGTGAATAAGATGAAATAGAGGGAATGGTAATTTCGGTATTTTGATTTTTTTAAATATTTGAGGGGTGTGGGTAGTAATTTAGGGGGTGTTGGTAGCAATATTGTTTTTATAGTTTGTATTTACTACAACAAAAAGTTGTTTTATGGTATACAAAAGGACACAACTTCATGTTTTTATCGGTTTTATCCATGTTTTGTCTGATCTCATGACCAGGAATCAAATAGGGTACAAAACAATCAATTCATGTTTCTCCAATTTTCTCTCTTTTTCTACCACTCACAAGAAAACTATTTTTTTCGCTCAAACCAAGACATTGTGCAAAACTTCAACTTAATATATTCCAAGTTTTTGGCTACCTGTTTATGCTTTAATATTGTAATGGAATAATCATCTTTATAAAACATACATTGTTAAATAGTATAGAGAGATTCATAATTTTTATTCTTATTCATGAGAGTCTCACATTTGATGAGATATGATCTCATATACATCTCTCACCCTATAAGAAGATTTTGTAAATATGAGTTTGCCTCAATATAAAAATTTTGTAAATATGAGTTTGCCTCAATATAAAAATTTTGTAAATATGAGTTTGCCTCAATATAAAAATTTTGTAAATATGAGTTTGCCTCAATATAAAAATTTTGTAAATATGAGTTTGCCTCAATATAAAAATTTTGTAAATATGAGTTTGCCTCAATATAAAAATTTTGTAAATATGAGTTTGCCTCAATATAAAAATTTAACACATTAGCAAAGTTTATCTAAGATTTATTGGACTACTTGCTATGAGGCTACGTTCTAAATGTTTGGCCCTAGGTGTAAAATGAGCGTGTTAAGAGTTTCACATTAAATGAGATACGGCTTCGAGACACCCTTCGTCTTATAAGCCATTTTTATAAGAATGATTTAGACCCAATATAAAAAATATAGGATTAGATAAGATCATTGTTTGCATTCACAACAAACATTGATGACATATAGATGAGATGTTTTAAAATTTGCTTAAAAATGCAAGTCGAATGTTGTACAATGAAAATCATCAAATAGATACAAATACAGGACGATCAAGTCTTTAATATTAATATCACTCAAGGAAACATAGTTAAAGCAATATACACATTGTCACTACAATAATACAAGTTCAAGTGATCTACAAACATGAACTATTTTGTGATTAATTTGTGCCAATACTTTTGTGCATGAATGCCTTCTCATGACTGACAAATGACAGTCTTCCATGCTCTCTCCAACTCCTCCAAATGGAAAACAATAAGATATAACATCTTTTCTTGTAACATAGTTATTAAGGAATTACATATTTAAGAGGAAAAAAGACATATAGTTAAAGAGTATAAATGTAATATAATCTTCATTCCAGTTAGTTCCATCATAATACAAAAGAGTAAAAATCACTTGTCAAGAACCTCATTGACCAAAATGAATTATTACAAGAAATGATCAAAACATGAAGATGGCATGAACTCACTTTTTACCTTGATGAATGTCAGACTCTATAACATAGAGATCTTTGAACTATTTCATTGTGAATGAGAAAGCAACTCACCTAGTTTTATTTTTACAATAGACCTCTAACCATTACAATATATATCATAACATCTAAATGATAGCCTTTAATAATTAGATCCCAAAAAATCTTTTGTGCATCCTTAAGTCTTCCATTGGAATGCATTTCTTTAAAGAGAATCACAACTTCATTCACTATTTTAGCCTTACGAAATCCATTAATCATGATATTGTAATGAGCTTCCTCTTCATTTCGTAAATTTCACTACACTTCAGAGTCATCCTCCTCTTCATTGTCCTTCTCATTGTGAATCCTACTGTCCATACGAACCATATTGGCAACCATCTTCATCTTTGTTACTATCCCTACCAACTCTCATTCAAATATTATCTCTAAACCATAAACCCTAAACCGCTTCAGTTTCCTTTTCATTACGTAAATTTCATACGCTTGTTTCCTCCTCCTCCTCTTCATTCTCCTTCTCATTGCGAACCCTACGAACAATATTGTCTTGTTACTAACCCTCATTACGTAAACTTCATACGCTTGATGATGATTGATGAAGATGGTTGAAGAATACGATGATTGACGATGAATATGAAGATGAACAATATGTTGAATATAGAAAGAAGAGGAAGAAGATGAGTTATGAAGAAGATGAAATAAAGAAGATGAGTTATGAAGAAGATGAGAAGATGAGTTATGAAAAAGATGAGTTGTGAATAAGATGAAATAGAGGGAATGGTAATTTCGGTATTTTGATTTTTTTAAATATTTGAGGGGTGTGGGTAGTAATTTAGGGGGTGTTGGTAGCAATATTGTTTTTATAGTTTGTATTTACTACAACAAAAAGTTGTTTTATGGTATACAAAAGGACACAACTTCATGTTTTTATCGGTTTTATCCATGTTTTGTCTGATCTCATGACCAGGAATCAAATAGGGTACAAAACAATCAATTCATGTTTCTCCAATTTTCTCTCTTTTTCTACCACTCACAAGAAAACTATTTTTTTCGCTCAAACCAAGACATTGTGCAAAACTTCAACTTAATATATTCCAAGTTTTTGGCTACCTGTTTATGCTTTAATATTGTAATGGAATAATCATCTTTATAAAACATACATTGTTAAATAGTATAGAGAGATTCATAATTTTTATTCTTATTCATGAGAGTCTCACATTTGATGAGATATGATCTCATATACATCTCTCACCCTATAAGAAGATTTTGTAAATATGAGTTTGCCTCAATATAAAAATTTTGTAAATATGAGTTTGCCTCAATATAAAAATTTAACACATTAGCAAAGTTTATCTAAGATTTATTGGACTACTTGCTATGAGGCTACGTTCTAAATGTTTGGCCCTAGGTGTAAAATGAGCGTGTTAAGAGTTTCACATTAAATGAGATACGGCTTCGAGACACCCTTCGTCTTATAAGCCATTTTTATAAGAATGATTTAGACCCAATATAAAAAATATAGGATTAGATAAGATCATTGTTTGCATTCACAACAAACATTGATGACATATAGATGAGATGTTTTAAAATTTGCTTAAAAATGCAAGTCGAATGTTGTACAATGAAAATCATCAAATAGATACAAATACAGGACGATCAAGTCTTTAATATTAATATCACTCAAGGAAACATAGTTAAAGCAATATACACATTGTCACTACAATAATACAAGTTCAAGTGATCTACAAACATGAACTATTTTGTGATTAATTTGTGCCAATACTTTTGTGCATGAATGCCTTCTCATGACTGACAAATGACAGTCTTCCATGCTCTCTCCAACTCCTCCAAATGGAAAACAATAAGATATAACATCTTTTCTTGTAACATAGTTATTAAGGAATTACATATTTAAGAGGAAAAAAGACATATAGTTAAAGAGTATAAATGTAATATAATCTTCATTCCAGTTAGTTCCATCATAATACAAAAGAGTAAAAATCACTTGTCAAGAACCTCATTGACCAAAATGAATTATTACAAGAAATGATCAAAACATGAAGATGGCATGAACTCACTTTTTACCTTGATGAATGTCAGACTCTATAACATAGAGATCTTTGAACTATTTCATTGTGAATGAGAAAGCAACTCACCTAGTTTTATTTTTACAATAGACCTCTAACCATTACAATATATATCATAACATCTAAATGATAGCCTTTAATAATTAGATCCCAAAAAATCTTTTGTGCATCCTTAAGTCTTCCATTGGAATGCATTTCTTTAAAGAGAATCACAACTTCATTCACTATTTTAGCCTTACGAAATCCATTAATCATGATATTGTAATGAGCATGCAAATTAGGGAGACAACATCATCAACAACAACATTGTGATGAAATAATCGGGAATCAGATTGTAACACTCTGATTTTTAACAGTAAGAATGTAATCTTTTTTGAATAACTAACACTTATGGATGAAATATTCATAATCTTCCTTCAATTAAAAATTAGAGTAAAATATGTAATTGTAAAATTCTTTTTTAAAAACGACGATTAGAATTATTGTTGCATTATATAAAATGATTTTGATACAACTGACTTACTCACAACCCAACAATTCACGTTGACAAAAAATAGTCACAACTATTTTAGATAAAGAATTTTCATTGCAACAACAAAATTCCAAAAGGAGTAAAATAAATAAAACCTTAAGATAATCTTGAACTATAACCGAGGAAGACTGGATACTGAGGACCCACGAGTGGCATCAAGTCTCACAACTTCCGATCGCCAATCAAAATCATTGTTTTGCCACATCTTCGACGACGTTTCAATTATCACGCAACACAAAACTCTAAGAACCTGGGGCATAAGTTTGATCCTCGATAATAGTAGAGAGTCACAATCTAAAAACAACATATGTACTTATAAATATATCATCATATAACAAATATGACTCGTGTGACAAATCACCCTAATGGAATGCTTATATGTCACTACATATGATTTCGGAATTTCAACTATCATCGAGGGACGTAAATCATAAATGTACAGTCTCTCATAGACCAATACTATTTATCAAGGTGTAGTTTCTCACAAACTAGCACGACTCAATAATCCTTGTAACGATAAAGTGGGCCATCAACACCTGAGTCTATCATGTGGACCATCAACACTTGGAAACACTTACTATGAAATGCATGAGCATACTATGACATTTTCACATCAATTATTATATAAGTACAATTATTAAAAGACTTTATTTTTAATACTCATTAAACACTAACAATCCTTCATTATTTTTCCAAAGAGTATATTCATGACAATTTATCATCAACAAAATTCATAAAACATAGTAAACACATATGTTATCAACTATGAATACATAATCACGTCAAACACATAAATAATCATGTGCACATTTATCCGTCACTAGCACAAAGAACATGTATACAAACACACTTTGTATTCAAACATAATATATCTGATGATTTCACCGACACCTCTCTATTTCCTTATACCTTAAACCAATCAACTGACTTAATCAATACAAGTTTTTAAAACAACCCCCAAATAAACTATAAGTTTGGCTATTATCTAAATCAATTAGGGTTTGACTTTCTTTTAGGCTTTTTTTACCTAATTAGGTTCTCTAACTTCAAAAATATTTTGGTTTAAACACTTAGGCGAAAATGAATTTCAAATACTTTTCAAAACACTTATCTCATACTTTAAAATTTTTGTTTTTTTTTAAATTATTAAATTTCAACTCAAATCTTTGTCTTTATCAACTTATAATAAAATATTTTCTTAACATAAATTTTTATATAAAGATTTTCACAAATATTTTTCTCAAATAACACAAAAATTTTAACATGTCATCCTTTGACGTAAATGGACTAATTTCAAATTATCACACCGAAAACTCTTTCAAACTTTCAACGCTTTAAAAATTTTTAAGATTAAGACATTTCCAAAATTCTCACCTAAATTACCTTTGAAAAGTTATTTTGACATAACCTAAATAAATTAGAATTTTATTTTTTTGAAATCACAAATTATTTAAATATTTTAGTCTTTACCAATTTCTAAAATATTTCTAAGATGTTTTCCACTTTATTCACTAAAGATTTATTACTAAAATTCTTTTAAGGATTGACAATCACAACACATT
Organism: Cicer arietinum; assembly: GCF_000331145.2. NCBI lineage: Eukaryota > Viridiplantae > Streptophyta > Magnoliopsida > Fabales > Fabaceae > Cicer > Cicer arietinum. The sequence goes on from NC_021167.2 coordinate 26,055,456, forward strand.
TTCAACACTCAAATATTTTTTGAGATGAATCAACTACACACTTGTTTTAAAATACTAACTTGTCATAGTTATATCTAACATTTTTTCTCTAAAATAGTATGACTTTCTTTTTGTCTTTTCTTTCCTTATATTTTTTTTCTCACATAACTTCAAAAGTCTTCAACTTTTTCTTACTACACCAACCCTTGTAAAAAAAATTCAAAGTTCTAACCTCAATATTTTTGTTAACATTTTCAAAATCCTAAAATCTTCAACAACACTTTAAACAAAAAATTTTTAGATTTTCAACCCTTTTTAAATCCAATACCACATCCTATTTGTACAAAAGAAAATTTTAAAATTCCAAACCTTAATTAATATGTTTTGCATTCTGTCATTTGTGATGTGGAAAGGAAAATTTTCTCTTTAAAAATTTATTTCATCCTTAGTTCTAAAATACATTTTATAACCTCTTCAACAATAAAAATTACAAAAATTTAAAGATCAAATTTATTAACATAAATTCATTTTTTGAGTAAAAATTTAAAGTGTTTTAAATTTTATTTTTTCTTTAGATCTACTAACACAGGTCATGGATCTATTATGTTTGTGAAGTAAAAATCATCTTAGTATAAAATTATTTTTGGTAAAAACTCCAAAATATTTTAAAATAAAATTTTCTTTTAGATCATTTAAAACAACATTTACTAAAGAAAAAAAATATCATTCAACATGGCTTATTTTAAAAAAAAAAACATAAATGTTCAAAATCAAATTTATCATAGTTCGCACATACAAAAATTGAGGTGTTTCGTTTTGTTTCTTACAAAGTCTCACTACATAGTAAGAAAGTATCTAGATATTTTCACTAATATTTTGGTAAAATATTTAGATATTACGTGATTTTGTGTCACATTATCTTGTTCAGTCTTCAAGTTCGTTCTTAAACGAATCTCATAACGCTCAAAGATAAAAAAAAAAAAAAAAAAAAAAAAAAAAAAAAAAAAAAGGGAGGAAAAAAAAAAAAAAAAAAAAAAAAAAAAAAAAAAAAAAAAAAAAAAAAAAAAAATTGGTAGCAAAAAATGATATATTAAATCTACTAATTAAAACTTTTCAAAATTTCACAAATAAATATTTATCCAACAAAACTTTGTTCCTTAGCTTAAAAAAAGGTAATGAGATTAAACTCTCATTACAGTCGATATATAAAGCTCCCATTTAATTTTTGGTGGCATTCAGAGTCCGTTAGAGTATATAAAGCTCTCATTTATCTTGTCTGTTTTCTTAAAAGTTAGTAGAAAATTATTTTTGAAATTTCAACAATTTCAAGACATTCACATAGTCATTTAACATCAAAGAAAATATTTAAATAATTTTTTATAAATCAATTTACAAGTCAGACACAATTACAACAAATTTTACAAAAAAAACATACAATATAAACGGTAAACAGACGAAAAAAATAAACAACATTAAGTAAAAATAGACAATAAATCTTAATGATTACTATAAATAAATTACAAGTCTTACAAAGGTTGAGAGTAAACTCGAAGAACGAAAATTGGGTTTGGAAGAAACAAGTTCGGAGTAGCAAGAGAGAAAGCATACATTATACTTGATGATGCCATTGTCTTTGATGGGATTACAATTACAATGGATTGTGTGTTTGTGTTGCAATGAAACATATGCGTAAAAATACGATTTTAGTATTTTAAGTTTAGTTTAATTTTTGCTTAGGTCCGTTGAATTTTTTTTCTTTTTATTTGGTCATTTAACTTATATTTATTTACATGTTTTTAAGATATCTTACATTATGTACGTAGTGTTTTAAGTTTGAAATTTTTTTCAGAATTATTATCGTAAAATGTTAAGATTTAATCAAAACATCATAACAAGTCGAATGTCCAAATTATTTTTCATGTGAAGGAAGTTAAATATATTGATTACATAAATATAATTTTATTATCTTGTTTTTAAGGCTATACAAATGTTTAAATTATTGTAAAAAAAATCAAGAAATATATATTATTTATAAGATTTGATGAATGTTCTCTGCATGATTAATATGAGAGATATATTCTTGTAATATTTGGTAGAGTTTCAAATGATCAAAAAATATCAATTGAATTAATTATTGTCGAAATTGAGATATATAATTAACGGTACAGATAAAATATAAGTTAAAAATCAAGTCAAGATAAAATAAACTTAAATGATCAAAGTGAAAAATGAGTTAAACTTAAATTTCTATAGGCGTAATTTTGCCAAATATTTATACAGTAGAATTTTATTTTATTTAAAATTAAAAAAAAAACCTTTTCATAAATATAATTCATATATTTTGTCGAAAAAATATAATTCAAATATTTTTTAACAATTTGCTTCCAAGGAAAATGACACATAGTAATACAAAGTTCATCCTAAAGATAAATATAGTTTTTGTTAAGATCATGCTCTTATAAAATTACTTTAGATTTTTTCACAAACAAAGAAGTCCTTTCAGCATTATCAACTAAACGATTCAGAACACTCTTTAAAAATATAAATTAAAGACATTTTTTATTTTTAACCATAACTTAATCAGTATTCATTTTATGAATTGAATTTTGATGATATTATTTTTTTATCAAAATGACGTCAATAAGTATTTATCTTAACCATTAAAATCAGAAAAATTGTTAAGTTATATCTCGTTACGATTTTGATTTATTTTTTTAAGCTCTGGTGCACAATATCTACCATTGCTACAATAAACAACATAGCTACACAGCAAGTTTAACATAATTAGATATCAATTTTGACCAAAAAAAAAAAACAATTTTGACAATATTTAATTTTGAATCGGACCGTAAATAAAATTACAATAAATAAATAAAAGTTATTATCGTTGGTGGATATAACTTATAAGTTATACGGAATGTTACTAAGCCTTGTTTGCCTGTTAAATTAAATCACTCGTATCGCCGGAGCTTCTCATAATCTGAAACACACTTTCGCATCCTATCTCCGACTCCACTCTCTCCTGCAGGTATCAACGCCGCTAGGGTTTCTCTCTTCCCTATTTCTATATTTTCTTTTAATTAATCGTTTATTTATTTTCAATTATCTAGATCGTGTGATCGGAATCGTGTTTTAGCTCTATCGGATGTTAATTTCATCATTTATTTATTTTAATCGAATTTGATTTGGATAAAATGTGATTTAGATCTGAATATTTGTCGATTATAATCTGGTTGTAAATATTTTCATACGTCTTTTTATTCAATTTGAAAAAGTGTTTTGGTGATTGAATGAATATAATTTGTTTTTATATTTAGGTTTTATTTTCGTTCTCCATTCTATCTGTCTCGCCTTCTTTGCAGATCCTTTCTCAATTCTCTCTCTCTTTTGTATAAATAGACGATTTCACTCGATCTGTTGAAATTTCAACCTAGATCTGTTTATTTGCTTTCGATTCTGTTACGTAATTTCGAACAATCCTAGCACGATTTTTTTGTTTGAAGGTTTTTAATCCGAAATTTTGTGAAGGTCGCGTGTAAAATTTAAACCATTTGCTTTGTCTTGATTATTCGTTGGGATTTTTTTTGTTGGTTCATAGATTCCACACTATAGTATGATTATATATCTAATCTATGTATTGAGCATGTTTTGCTCGTAATTATTAAATTAATTCAAACATCACAATCATGTAAAGTGAATAGATATTTGAAATTTGAATAGTATTTTATTTGGATAAAGTTAATATTTGTTTATTTATGTAGATTTTATTGAATCTTATGTCTATTATTTGTTGATCCTTTATTGTCTTTGATCTAGGATGAGTTTTCATTTTACAACATTGGAAGTAACAAATTAATAAAGATTTTAGTTTAGTTTTGTTTAATATGGTTTTGGTTACTTTCATTTGTGAACGGTTGCTTGAAAATAAATGTTTGAAATTTGGTGGATATGTTAATAGTAGGAATATGCCTTCTTAGAATGGAATGATTTATCAAGAAATGGTCCATGGTGTTGCAATGATAATATTTATGAAGATTGTAATGAACCTTATGTCTATGATTTGTTGATACTTCATTGTCTTTAATCTAGGATGATTTTTCCTTTCACAACATTGGAAGTAGCAAATTAAAGGATATTTTAATTCACTTCTGGTTAATATTGTTTTGGTTACTTTCATTTGGAAATGGTTGCTTGAAACTAACTGTTTGTATTATGGATATGTTAATAGCAGAAATATGCCTTCTCAGAAGGTTGAAACGGGTCATCAAGACACGGTCCACGATGTCGCGATGGATTACTATGGAAAGAGGCTGGCCACGGCTTCTTCGGATCACACAATTAAGATAATTGGGGTGAGCAACTCAGCCTCTCAGCCTCTAGCAACTCTGACCGGTCACGAAGGACCTGTTTGGGAGGTGGCATGGGCTCACCCTAAGTTTGGTTCACTGCTTGCTTCGTGTTCTTATGATGGGCGTGTCATTCTATGGAAGGAGGGTAACCAAAACGAATGGGTTCAAGCTCATGTCTTTGATGATCACAAGTCATCTGTGAATTCAGTTGCTTGGGCGCCTCACGAGTTGGGTCTCTGTTTGGCTTGTGCTTCGTCTGATGGGAATATATCTATATTCACTGCAAGAGCAGATGGTGGATGGGACACCTCAAGGATTGATCAAGCTCACCCAGTTGGTGTCACCTCAGTGTCTTGGGCTCCTTCAATGGCACCGGGCGCCCTTGTTGGTTCAGGTTTACTTGATCCTGTGCAGAAGCTTTGCTCTGGTGGTTGTGATAATACTGTGAAGGTGTGGAAGCTCAACAACGGACACTGGAAAATGGACTGCTTCCCTGCACTTCAGATGCATACAGATTGGGTTCGAGATGTTGCTTGGGCACCGAATTTGGGACTTCCTAAATCTACCATTGCTAGTGCATCACAGGATGGTAAAGTCATCATATGGACTGTAGGCAAAGAAGGGGATCATTGGGATGGCAAGGTTTTGAATGATTTCAAGACACCTGTTTGGAGGGTTTCATGGTCATTGACAGGAAATATACTGGCTGTAGCTGATGGAAACAACAATGTGACATTATGGAAAGAAGCAGTAGATGGGGAGTGGCAACAGGTGACAACAGTGGAGCCATAGAATCTGATTGTTCAGGTCGTGTACGTTAATTTTGAAACTGTTGTTAAAATTTTCATTTTAAATTTAATTGACGTTTTGTTACTTTATGCACATTATACAGTTGATTAGCTGTGCTTCTTAATGCATTAGTTCCTTGAGTTTGAAGATTGTGATCCTTTGAACATTCCCTGTTTGCAAGAATGAAATTGAATAGTTTTAGCTGTTTTCCTTTTATAGTTTAGAAGTAGAAGGCTATTTGACATTTCATTCAAATTTTGAATCTCTATCTATACTGGGTGTTGCATAACTGCCAAAGGCTGTTATCTATGTAAGTGGCTGTAGGATTCATATTACTGCCAAAGGCAGGGTCTTCTTTGCTTTTCTCTTTGCCTTGAAAGAAACTTCATATTTTTACCGATTGTTAGACGTTGCAACATGATCAATCACCGGGAACAATGTTGTGTAGCCGATTTAACATATAAATGAATTAAATATTTGTTGATGTATTTTAGTGAATGGATTGATTTAAGTCCAAAAAAATATTCCTCTTGATTAGTTGATTACACCAAGAAAGGATTATGTCATGAGATCCATTTCAAAGAGTGGAAGTGGAAGTTGAACATATTCTACCTAAGTTTGCATGAAAAAGTAAAGATAAAAGTATTGTAGATAAACGTGAAGATCAACCATTGGATTAATAGGTTGTATTATTGACTAGATGTGTCTGCATTGAACTATACAAGTCCTATTTTATAGTGAAAATAAACGATCAGCCTTGTTTGCCTTGCCCTCACTAGCTAGGATGTGGTTAACAAGTGTAGCAACTAGTCATCAATTGACTAGCATCAACTGACCCATTAATGGTTGTTTGCCTAGAATATCATGTAGTAGATAAACAAATGAGTAAATGCCTAAATTAGTCTTTGAAATTTTAATGTTGTGTCAATCTAGTCCCCTACATTATTAATATTTTAAAATGATTTTTGAAATTGCATAATGTAAATTAAGTTTGTTCTTGTGTCTCGAACTGTCATCAAATGTATCCCTAACATTATTTACTCAGCTTCAAATTAGTTCATAATATTGTTGACTTAATGTCAGAGATATTTACTCAAACAAATTGGATGTACAAGTGCAATGCAGAACTTAATGCTTATAATCCAAATCCTCCAAGGCAATGACTTCAACAAGGTTTGAGACATTGCAATATATTTTATAGTCATTGCAATGTTACCCATGAAATAGTCATTGCAATATTACTCCAATTTCCATGATTGGGAAGTTTGTAGAAGAGAAGAATAAATGTCATGGAAGAATAAATGTCATGATTGTGTGTGTGTAGAATCTCATTATTTTAAATTTTTATTCATCGCTTTATGTATAGAACTAAATTGTAATACAATGACATATTTCTATATCATATCTTAATAATATAATTCTAAATCATATTCATAAAATAAAGAACAAATCATAAACATATTTTAAATAGAAATATAAATTATACATCTTAATTATTCTAAATCTTAAATATATTTAAGTCTAAACCTTAATATAAATATAAATCTTAATAAAATATTATCAAGATATTTAGATATATTATTCTCAACAATGTGTTACATTTTTCGTCGGGTTTCATTTACCTTTTTAGTTTAACCTAATTTTTGTTACTCTTTTTCAATGTTAGACTTTGGCTCAAATTTATTTAAGGCATGTATTTCTCTTTTTTTTTTCAGCAAGGGATTTGATTTATTTCCCCTTGTTTTCTTTTTAGTTTTAAAAAATCTAATAGTGAGACTTACATACATTAAATGTAAAAAAAAAAAAGGATCTCAAAATGAAACCTTCACTCCAACATATCAAATGTCTACGTAACTATTATTTGAGCGGTACTTTGAAAATTTATTTTTTTTACTTTTTCTTATTAATTAATGAAGTTTTTGAGTTGATGGTAAATGATTATTGATTTTTTTTATGCAAAAAAAAAGTAAAGGACAAAAGCAAGTAAACTAACTCTTTAGAGTGGCATGTTGCATATGAGAGAATAAGATGACTATGTGTGGGAGGACACACATGTAAATGATTATTGAGACTTTAGCATTGTAATTTTTCATTAAACAACGATCTTCATGTTAATAAAAGAAACATTTATATATATTTTTTAGACAATATTAGATGTAATAATGTTATTAATTTATTCAACAGAAACAAAACAGGACATTTTGTTTAAATTTATTTATTTATTTTTAAAACGTAAACAATGAAATGGTCCAAACTCCAAATGAAAAATTGGTAGGAAAAAAAAGGTAAACAATGAAACTTGTGCAAAGACAAAAGGGAAGATACGGACATCAAAACCAAAATCATTAGTTTGGTTGCAATCAACAACAACAAAATCATGTGATAAAGAGTCAAGAATCTATGCTTCTGATTAATTGTTTGATGAAATGTAAAGAATATTTCTTTCATTGTCAGAGTCATCAGTTTACATCACGTTCGCAAAATTGGATGAGCTCTATTATTTGTTTGGATAGTGTTTCCGCAAATGTCTGATATGTTTGCAACTAAAACATTGTTGTTTTATGTTCTTCGATTTAGCACTCATCTTGTCATAATCTGTTTTACCTTTGTTCTTCCCACGATCTTGATATTCTTTTACATAAAAATTATTTGAAGATACTTCTTATGCATTGTGTATCTTTTTGAGAGTGAGGCTGAAGTGCAAGAGTAATATCATTCAATTTGATATAGTCTTTTCTATATGTAAGAGTTGTCACTAGGTGGTGGAATGAACCTAGTAACGAGCATAATAAAATAGTAGCCTTAATTTCATAATCGACTGTCACCCCAAACCTCATTGAATCAACGTTGAAGGTATTAATATGTTGTTGTAAAACTTTGAATTTATTGTTTTGTTCTAACTTTCATGAAACATTCCAAAAACTCTATTCAATTCGTTCACAAGAAAAAATAGCGAGTTGTTGGCTCCACTTTTTGTGTGGCCAAATCAAACTATAGGGCCTGTTGTTGTGAGATAATACCATTTTGCATTACCACGACAAGTCATGAATTATTTATTTGTAAAATAGTACTCATCATTAATGTATTTGAATCATCTATTTATATTATATTATGTAAAATCCAAAGCACTAGTTCAATGGTTGCCATATCAGCTTTTAGACCTCTATATGTATACCTCAAACAAAATAAAGGACATGGCAAGAAGACATAGATTTGCATATGGAAAGTAACATCCTATTGTCACTATATAGTGTTGATGATGGAGACACTCAAAGGAAACTTTAGATATTGTTTTGAATCATATAACCATCCTATTTTTTTATTTCTATTTTTCTTATGTTTCAAATGAAGGATTGAATTAGATTAGATTTGTTTGTCATGTAGATAAACAAACGAGTAAATATTTAAATTAGTCTTTCAAATTATAAAGTTGTATCAATATAATCTCCTACATTATTAATATTCAAAAATTTGACTCATTTTATTGATATGTTATCAAATGTTTCCTTTACATTATTTACTCAATTTCAAATCAATTTCTAATATTATGAACTTAATGTCGTTGTAGTATCTACAAATATAAATTTAATTAAAAAAATCAAATTTGAGGGATCATTTGAAAACATCGATAATGTGCATGACTAATTGGGGTAATTGGTACATAAACTTTAGCTCCCCAAAATGAATAATCTATTTTAGATCGGACTTTATTATAGATGAAATTTAACTTAATATTTTCAATTTTGCTACCCACACCCTCCACTTGGCTACACGCACCCCATAAATTTTTCATATAATTAAAATATCCAAAATACCCCTTCACTATCTACCTCATTCTTAAACCCTTTTTTTTTTCATCTTTCTTTCTTCATCATCATCATCCACCTCATAATATTTCACATCCATATCACAAATTCATAACTCACACCTCATAATTCATACTCATTCATAACTCACACACCTTACTCATAACTGACACATCATAACTCTCATCTTCATATTGTGGTTAAAATCACCAACAAGGTACGTTTATCTACTTTGAGTTCATTTTTTTCCGTTCAAAATATGAGAAACTGACATGATATGAGTTCACTTACGTTGTACGCAAGCTTAAATCACATATGCGTACGCGATATGTGTTCACGTACGTAATGAAATTTAAGAAATCACAGACGGTATACAAATACAGTTCACGTACACATATGTGAATTGAGTTCACATATAATCTGTAATTTAAGGAATTATAGACATTACGTGAATACAGTTCACGTAAATGTATGTAAACTTAGCTCACGTATATGTAAAATTTTATAGTGAGCAGGGGCAATACTTATGTGAACTGAGAATATGTATATCTACGTGATCTGAGTTCACTTAATTTGCGTAAATTTAGTTCATGTAAGGTACGTTAACTCATATCACGTAAACAATATTTTTAAATTTTTGATATGTTCTTATTGGATGCAAATAAATAGAACATAGGAAAGACAATAGTGACAAAATGTATGATGGTTTAGAACCTGATTTTGATGCAATGGATGATGGCATTGAACCTCACATTGACGACGCAATGAATGATGGTGTTGAACCTGGTATGGTGGATTTGAATGATGTGTTTATCACCATCATGATGTTTCATACACGAGATGGATTATTGATGGACTAGAAATGTTGGAAAGGAAAATGGAATTGTCGTTGTTATATTTAGATCTGAAACCGCCACAACACGACCAGGAACAAAAACAAAATTAATTCTTGGTTGTGATAGAGGTGGAAAATATAGACCTTGGAAGAATTATAAATTTATGAGGAGTACTTGGACTAAAAAATATGAATGTCCATTTAGATTGAGAGGATCAAATGCTGGTGAAGGAGGTATTTGCATGTAGCATGTGGTCTCCATAACCACGAGTTGACCAAAAATTGACCAGTCATTATCTTTTAAGTTGATTGTTCCATGAAGAGAAATATATACTTGGTGATACGACGAAGAACATGATCAAACCAAAAAACATATTGATGATATTAAATGATCATAATATTGAAAGTCTAACGACAATCAAAGAGATTAATAAAAAGAGTAAGAGAAGAATAAAAGTTAAAGAGAAGTAATAAAATAAAATAAAATAAAATAAAATAAATAATAAAGGTTGCAAAAAGTCAATCTAAATTTTATTAAGTTATACTTCTTTTCTTACCATCTAATTTTTTAATTCCGTTGAATTTCTTAATAGTTTATTTTCTATTATAACCTCTTTAATATTTATTTTTATAATTACTATTAATTTATCACAAATATATTGTAATATTTATTTACTTAAAAGGTTTTGTTGTGGAATAAATATTTAATTTCGTCTCTAACTTTGTTAACTTGTACCAATTTAGTCTCTCATTTCGTTAAAATTCTAAAATAGTTTGAAAAAAATTTCACCGTTAATCAAGTTAGTCCCTCCGTCAATATCAGTTAACTAACAGTGTTGAAGACTGATAAGCACGAGCATTAACTACCACATAAGCAAATCCTAGGGACCTATTTGATACTTTTTGATGTTGGAACGTTGTCATGTTTTCTCAATAATTTTGGGGACTAAATTGCAATAAATTATGTTTTTAAACAACACATTGTTGAAAAGTCTTCTTCCCCAATTTTCTTTCCTTCTATTGATGTATTTTTCCAGTTTTGTTATTTTTTCAATAAATTCTACCATATTTGTGAAAATGATATGAATAGAATGAGTGGTGACTCTCAATTTACTTCATTTATATAGGAGAAAAGCTAGAGCTGCCAAAATCGATTACCCCGAATAGGCCAGCCCGCCCAACCCGCTAAAACACGTGACTTGAGTCTAATAATTTCATCCCGAATTTTTCCATGACTTTTTAGCCTTGTCCGAATAAACCCGTTACCCATTTGGGTTAGCCCGTATGGGTACCGGGTAGTCCGCTACCCGCATAACTATTTTTTTAAAATAAAAATAGTAAAATTGTAGTTGGTTATATATATATATATATATATATATATATATATATATTGTGTCTTGTGAGAGAATTTTTTTTTTTTTTTTTTAATGGGCCAGCCTGCTAAAACACAGGGTTTGGGCCAAATAATTTCAGCTCGAATTTTTCCGAGGCTTTTTAGCCCGATCCATATAAACACGTTACCCTATATATATATTATGTTTTGTGATAGAATATTATCTTTAGTTTGTTATATATTTTTAACAATCAATTTCTTTATTTTCCTAAGTGGACAATCATCCAACATTTTAGAAAATGTGAACATTATTCAATGAGTCTAAAAACACTTATTTTAAAGTCACATTAGAGCAATTTATATGAATTTGGTTTGAGTTTGAATTTTGCTGGACAAATCTAAATTCATTTGTGCTATGCTAAACAATATCTCTAATTTTTGGATAATTTAAACTTATTTTAATTTGTATGTTGTTTTGAAACTTTTGAATTAAGTTTGTGTTAATTGAAAAATTCAAACTTAGTTTGTGTATAGAGTAAACTATATTTTTTTTAAATGTGCATTCAAATTGATTCATACTTAATGCATAAGTAGTATATCATAATTCTTTTTTAAATGACCATCAGAAATTTTTCAAGTTAAAAGAGTCGCAAATAAATTAAAAATATAACGAGTCAAAAAAATATATAAAAGATAAATTTGCAG